>NW_028274813.1:120372461-120523976 GCF_037043125.1 Eumetopias jubatus
TATGGCAGAGAGACTCAGACAAATCCAAAGCCCCAACGTGCTGTTTGCTTCTTCGTGATCAGGGACTTGGTCCAGCACCACCTGCTTCAGGTGCTGCCGTGGCCAACGGGCTGTCGGCAGCATGTGCGCAGGCAGCTAGAATGCTGACCGAGGAAGGATGGCTGCATCCTTGGGTCGTGTGCCATTGAAAGCCATAACCAGTGGGATGTTAGGGGAAGGGCTCCAGGACCGAATGAGCGTCAGAACGTCACAATTTCACGCAAGCCCCAGACTCCTTCAGCAGAAACAATTCACTCCCAATTTACCCTCCACCCGGACACGGCACCCTCACCAGCACTGACCCCAGTCTGAATGTGACCCAACGCAACCCAACTTGGCCTTCTCGCTAACTGCCAACATCAACTCTCGCCTTAACCCTAACATAACCTTCCACTCTCCCCTCACCCGGTCCTAAAACTAAAGTGAACCCTAAACTTACTCACCAAATCCTAACTCTGACCCCTGGCCCTCCTGTAACTTCTAGCCTAACCCACATTCACTTTGGATTTACCGACAAATCGGTCTGAATTAAAACAATTATTCACGGTAAACAATTCTTTTCAACCACCATGTTTCCTATTTAGATGACTTTCTCATAATCTTCAGGATTATAAGAAACAAAAATCCTGAAACAAAATATCCTCAGGAGTACTATTTTATGCGTAAATTAGGTCTAACAAGGCTTCGATTTTCTGCGTGTGTGCAAGAGAATAGTGCTTAGGAAAATTTCATTCACAGCTCTTAAGAGAAAGCTTTGAATACACTTCAAAATCAGTAGAAAAGGTGGACTTTCCCTCTCCTTTGATTTCCGAAACGCCTCATCTGGTCACAGGTAGATCCCCATGGTTGTGAAAATGGCAGCAACATGTAGTTTGTGCCTTGCCCCCAGGTGCTGTAAGAGCAAGAACTAGATGCCACCGCCCCCCTCCTCGCCCCCAGGGTCCTCGGATCAGTCAGTGCAGTGACCCCGTCCAGAACGATGGCCTCTTCTCCACAGACCAGACTTAAGGACCCATAAAAATGCACTAGCGCCCTTCACACCATCTTAACAACTACTGGCCAGAGCTTCTAAAGTGTAGCTGCCTTACAAACCTGTTGAAACCCCAAAACTCGAGAGAAGAGGAAGTCATCGGCGGCTGCGTGTCCCTTGTGTCTTCAGGGTGTCCTACCCTCCACGGGTCTACCTGTCACAGGACAAGCAGCCTGTGACAACACACTGGGGATCTGGGCGGTTTCCTGATTAGAAGGACATGGGGAGGGTGCCAAGGGCAAGGGCACGCCTGCTACGGTGTTTCTGATGGTCCCGGAATAGACCACCTCAAAGAGCCGGGATTGAAAATGGGCCACGGGGAAGGCAATAGGACGACGTCCCACCAGCGGTGAGTTGGCACCGACCCCCGGAGGCGGGATCTAGAGTTCTAAGAGAAATCACACGTTTCTGAACCAGCTACATGGGGGAAGAGAGCTTCTACACGTTTTGGCTCTGTCTTCACAGCAGCGTTACGACCCCCGGCCACAGGCTTACCCTTCTTGACAAGACTGGCAGCACCTCTGTTTGTAGAGATCTAGCGAACACAAACTGAGATGCTTTACAAACATACAGTAGTGAGCCGTGTCTGAGCAGTGTCCTGCCAAAAAGAAAAAAAAAAAAAAACAGACATCCATCGAACACACAGCTCATTAGAGACAGAGTTAAAAAACATTAAAAAATAAAAAGAAAAAAACCTTTGAGTTTATGACAAGCCTACACTGCAATCCCAGAGTGAGCTGCAGAAACTGGGCTTGGATTTGTGGCCCAGGGAATACAGTCGGGGGCACCGTGACAGCGCCGGGTGGGGACGGCTGGCAGCTGTACTTGTGGGCAGCCCAGCATCACCGAGAGAGCTCTTCAATCACTACGTCTTACACCTGAAACTGTTGCAATGCTGTGCGTCAGCCGGACTCAAATAAAAAAACATTGACAAGCAACCCCGCTAGGCTTGGGTTAGAGGCACGGCCCTGCCCCTGAGCCAGAAGCACCCGGGGCTCACTTCTCAGCCAGGCCAAGTGGCCTCGCCCTGCTCTCCGGGGCCCACACTCCTCCTCGCAGTGCTGGGGCGAGGACCCCTTGGAAAACTGATAAAAGCAACGGACCTGCTCCCTAGCAAAATATATTTATGATGAAGTTTTGTAAAAATAAGATAATAATTATAATATACATAAACATATAAAATATATGTGTATATGAACATATAGATTATAATTAATATATATATCATAATAATAATATAAACACCTATGTCAAAGTTTTATTAAGGAGGGCATGTGGGGTGATGAGCCCGGGGTGTTTTACACAACTCGTGAACCGCTGAACACTACATCAAAAACTAATGATGGACTATATGCTGGCTAACTGGACATAATAATAAATTTAAAAAAATAGTAACAGGAAAAAAAGAAAAGAATCCCTATCGCAGCAGACGAGACCTCCCTCTGGGCAGAAGGGGACTCCGTCATGGTCAGTGCCGCCGACACCCAGCTGATTCTACTGTTCTTCTCGAAAGAATGCTGAGGCCCACCCACAGCGAGGCTGCTCATCTCCTAACGTCCCAGGATGTCACCTGCGTCCCGAATGGCCGGTCAGCCATGACACCAGCAAGGTGAGCGCCCCCGGGGTCTGGCTGGGGCAGGGCTGCCGCCAGTGACGGTACCTGCGAGGGGTACGTACTGTCACAGGAAGGCCCAAGGCAGTGCCGCCAGGAAGCTGGTTTCTTTTTCGGCACACAGTGTCTCTCCACCACGGGTCTGCAGCTCCTCGTGCGGACACAGTCGACTTTCCGAGACTGGAAGCCCCGGCCGCAGGCTGCCGTGCAGGGCCTCCAGGGGCCTGTGCGCCAACACGTGTCACAAGCCCCCGACGAGCAGTTCCTCCTCAAGGTGGGTCTGAAAGAGAAAAAAAGGAAAAAACAAGGGAAAAAACAAACAGTGGAAAACGGGAGAAGCAGGGTGTCACTTCTTGCTGGCATGAGCCTTCCAGCAAACTCTGTTTTCGATACTCTAAAGTCTTCCCGATTAGGACCCTATTCGTCAGGTGTGTGATGTGCACGGCGCGTGGTTGGTGGCGCAGTCATGACAAGGACAGGCAAGCAAACCACATGTTTCCACTCACTTTCTACATCGAGTCAAGACATGCACCCCGAAGGATGCACTGTCCTGATAAGCTGAAGCAGGTCAGTTTAGGCAAGGAAGAGAGGAATAGCTCACAATCAGCCACTTCAGATTTGCTAACAAACATTCAGTCGTGTTTATCGAAGCACCCGGGGTAGATTCGGGTATGAGAGTAAACGTGTGTGCGAGTGAGCTCATCTGCTAAGGGACGGCACTCTAGCAGAGTTAGGCCACACCATGATTCACAGCCAGAGTCAATAAAGACTGTTTGGGGACAGGGATCTATCTCTGGTTCCTCACCCTTTCAAACAGAACAGAGTTCTGACTTTGCGCCCTCTGACTTTGGAAGATATCTAGCCTGGAGGAGAGAGCCAGCTTGGTGGACCCACTTTGGGGTAAATGCCCTTGTTCCCTGTGGCAGGGGCCCTGGGAGATATCTCTGTACTGCCCGGGACTGTCTCCCACCGCACAGGCGGCTGAGAGCCCTAGCTTCGCCAAGCTGCTTCAATAACTGTCTTTCTTCCAGGAATTTGGAAGTTGCCGGAACAAGACCTGTAAACATGAAGGCTGGAGCAGTGCTGGCCATACTCTGCCACATGGGCCAGAGAACGAGAAAAAAAAATTCAGGAAAATAACAAAGAAGGAAGCAAAACAGAGAGAACTGCAGAGACCAGAGGGAAAACCCCCCTGTGACTTCTCATTTCTTGGTCACAGTCCTTCCTGCGGTCTGATGGCATTCTCCCTTTGGATTCTCGGGGCATTTTTGTACTCCTGTAAGAGGCTCCTTACCAGCACACATGATCTATAAGGAGTGTAGGAACACCCCTGGAAATACAGTAAGCTGGAGAAAACGGTGATAACCTGACCTGCTCCAGGGAGAAGTTATCACAAACAGTTGGAAGCAGTACTCTGAGTAGCCAGTAGGGGGAGACTCCATCAAAAGGTTTATTTGAACAACAGGGTCACACCAAACTATAGGATTTTACAAAGAAGAGGAGGGTAGCTTATTAATTACAGGGCTTTTGTTTTCCCCAGTGGGTATGAATCCTAGCGGCCAAAAGTGTAGTTGCTTGGGACAACCGAGCATAGACCCAGTACTCCTCAGCCATCCCCCCCCCATGCAGAGATGAGCTCTTTCTACTGAAGAAAAAAAAAATGGAATATTCACAGAATACACAAAAAATGTATTTTAAAAGGATACCAAATTGTTGTGCACAAGTGTTGGGTGGTCCTGTCTTAATAAGAAATCACACCCACCTTTTATGCATGTCATTCCGAGTCAACTTTGTTTCCAGCCCAAAGGACCCTAACTAACACGGCTACCTTCTGCTCTGATGGAAGGCAGGGCCAGTGGGAAGTCAGAAGGAGCCCCAGAGCTTATGAAAGAGGAGAGGACACAGGGAGCTAGAGACCAAGGCCGCAGCTGCAGATCCAGAGGCTGGTCATTGAGGACCTAGTGAAAGAAATGTCGGTTGGTCCAGCACAGAGCATCCCACGTCCTCCTGGCCAGGGACAGGGCTGGGACAGGGACGCCGCAGCTAGGGGGACACCGTCTGGACACTGGCACTATGCACACATGTGCATGCCTGGCTCACATGCTCTCCCATCTAAAACATGAAAGCGGATATGGTGCCAAAAAGCACAAAGTCCCTGTTTCTACCAGTCTTCCCCAATGTCTCATCGCTGTTCAGTCGAGCTCCTCTTTTCTACCTCAGACCACCCCTTTCCCCATCAGCCAGATGCAAGCACGGACTCCAGCGGCCAGATTCCGAGCCTGACCGGCATCCCAAGGGCCCTGCAGCTTTAAAGAGATGCAGATGGCCAGGCTCCACTCCCAGAGATACCCGTTCATGCAGTCCCAGGCAAGGCCCGAGAATCCCAGAAAATTGTGAGGAATCACCGCTTTGGAAGCAAACCCCGTGTGTCTTGGAAGCGCCGCCTCGGGGCCCCGAGCTGTATGCGCGCTGTGCTCCTCGGCTAATCCACACCCCCTCCGTCACTCTTCCACGCCCCCCCAGGCCCCTCCCAGGGAATCTTCCTTCTTCTAGTTCTTTTAAACATTTCGATGTTTTCAGTTCATCTCCTTTTCTTTTTTTTTTAAAGATTTTATTTATTGATTTGAGCGAGAGCTGGAACACAAGCGGGGGGGAGGGGCAGAGGCGGAGGGAGAAGCAGGCTCCCCGCCGAGCAGGGAGTCCGAGGCGGGGCTCGATCCCAGGGCCCTGGGACCATGACCTGAGCCGAAGGCAGACGCTTAACAAACTGAGCCACCCAGGCGCCCCCACATCTCTTTCTCTAAAGCCCCATTTGGCCATCTACTGAGCCTCCTGATAGATCCTTCCATGCTTCTATCCTCTCCACTATATTTCTGCTGCTTGTTTTCACTGCCAGTGGTTAGAAAGCACGTGGCACGTCCAGTGTGGGTCCTGAAGGAAGGACACCGTGGCTGGGACGCCAAGAGTGAGGGGGTATGAGGTTTGGGATGCGGCTGTGAAGGGAGGGAAGAGGGGCACCTGGGTGGCTCAGTCAGTTGAGTGTGTGAATCTTGATTTCAGCTGAGGTGGTGGTCTTGGGGTTGGTTGTGGGATCGAGCCCTGTGTCTGGCTCCTCGCTCAACAGGGAGTCTGTTTGAGATTCTCTCTCCCTCTGCCTCTCCCCCATGGTTTCCCTCTCTCTCTAATCTCTCTTCTCCAAAAATAAATAAATTCTTTAAAAAATAAATAAATAAAGGGAGGGAAGTGTTGACCGTGCGGTGTTTTCTAGGTCACGTTACAGACTTTGGTCACCCTTCTTCCAAAGAGCAAGGGAGGTTTCTAAAGTGGTGGTGGTGGTATAATCAGATTTGATTTTGGAAAGGACCGCTCAGGCTGGGATGGCTTGGCGATAGGTAATCGTGGTAGAGATGGAAAAAAAGTAGATGGGTTTGAGAAAATATTACAAGGAGCCAAAAGGGATATAAAAAGTTATCAGAGGGGCACCTGGGTGGCTCAGTCGGTTGAGCGTCTGGCTCTTGATTTGGGCTCAGGTCATGAGATCAGGGCCGTGAGACTGAACCCTGTGTTGGGCTCCACGCTGAGTGGGGAATCTGCTTAGTATTCTCTCTCACCCTCTGTCTCCGCCCCTCCCCTCTGCTTGCGAGCATGTGCATGTGCTGTCTTTCTCACTCTCTCTAAAAAAACAAGTAATCAGAAAAGTACAAATTATAATAGGATGTAATTTTTCACACAGAAGATGGGCAAAATTTTTAAAGACTGAAAACCCATATAATGTTCATGAAAAGGCTAAATGTCCATCAGCAATGGAATGAGGTAATCATGTTAAATACAACAATGAAAAAGAGCAAAGTGAATCTTAGGTACTAAGATGGGGAAAAAGTCTATAATGTATTGATAAGGACAAAAAGCAAGTTTTGGAAAAGTACATCAGGTATGTTAAAAAAGAAGGCTCGGTCTGACCCTCTTCCCTCTCGTGCTCTCTATCTCTCATTCTCTCTCTAATAAATAAATAAAATCTTAAAAAAAAAAAAAAGAAGGCTCGGTCCACGTACGCATTTGCGGCGGAAGTCTATCTCTGAGAATGCAAAGTGAAACATCTGGGGTGATCCATATCCGTCTGTGTGTGGTCTCTACCCTCTCAGCAAAAGACAAAACTAGGCTGTCTGTTGAGAAGGAGGGCAGCAGTTCCATTTTCCACTTGAGGAAAATAGTTCTGGCTTGAGTTGTGTTGTGGGGAATAGGAAACACAGAAGACTCTACATTGCCAAACCCTACTGAAGGCTCAAAATGGAAACTGAACCAACTGTCAGGGTCATCTCATTTTCTCTGGCAACACTCGGGGTGGGGAGGAGGGAAAGGGAGCCATATTTCGAACATCTTCTATGACCCAGGTTGCTTAGGTGCTTTCACACTAAGCCAACTACTCAAAAGCTCCCAACCATAATGTTATGTGGACGGTAATACCCCGTTTTGCAGATCAGGGGGCTGGCTAGCCTGGGTCACACAGGAAGAGTGTGGGAGAATTCCACATTCCCTCATTAGTGTGCTTTCTGGCTCTCTCCCCGCATCCCGCTGGCTGGGGCGCGCTCCTCTGGGACGGTGGAGTCGCCAGGCCGAAGGAGCCCGGGTCTCGGGGTGACCTCATGGAACAATGCTCCTCTACCCCAAACCGAGCACCGGCACTGACTTGTACACAAGAGAAAAGCAAACTCTTTTTGAGTTTAAGCCCCTTTGCAAGGTAAAAGCTTGCTTCTAGGGGCGCCTGGGGGGGCTCAGTCGTCGAGCGTCTGCCTTCAACTCTGGTCATGATCCCAGGGTCCTGGGATCGAGCCCCGCATCGGGCTCCCTGCTCCGCAGCGAGTTTGCTTCTCCCTCTCCTTCTATGCTCTCTCTCTCTCAAGTAAATAAATAAAATCTTAAAACATACACACACACACACACACACACACACACACACACAGTTTCTAGACAGAGGAATACAGCAATCCACTGAAAACATTAGGAAGATTTAATCTGTAAACTTAAATATCATTAGGCTTGACCAGCTTTGCGTATAGAGGGAAAAATATCTGTCCTCAGTGCTACTCTTTTTTTGTCTTTGGGGTGTCCCTCTCTAAATATGTTAAACGTCCAAATAATTTGTAATTATAATAGTGCATATTAATTAATATTTCAGTACAATGTATACTGTCGAGGATGGTACTATAAGAAATCACTGGATAGGAACTGTCAGTTGTGAAAGGCAGGGGACGGGAGAAGTCATTCCACTTTCAGGCAGCCCCCGACTGAGGCAAGAGAGGGTTCTGGGCCGAGTCAGTACCTCCTTCTGTCATCGCAGCGGGGGTCAGAGCTGTTGCGATGCTGGCAAACCGCATGCTGCTGCTGCATCCTCCCAGTGCGACCCAGGCAACGAGCCGGACACTGGAACAGAAGCGCAAAGCGGCATAAACAACCTGCGAGCTCGCGGGTGCTGCGCTACCAAGGTCATGCACTGTGGGGGGGTGCCGGTGGTCCCCAGGGCAAGTCGGGGAGGACGGGAGTGCAGCTCTGACGACAGACAGCCCTCCCTCAGGGCCAGGAAGGTACCTGAGCATCTTCCTCCTCCTCCTCCTCCTCCTCCTCCCCCGGCCCCCCCCCCCGAGACTTAGACCATCTCTGGGGAAAAGGGAAAAGAACGGCGCCAGTCTGTAACTGACAGGGCTTCGGTCCAGAACCGACATTGCTTAAAACCATAAGCAACTGCCAACTTTGGGTTTTCCTGCTCTGAGCAAAAGTGGAGGCCTGGGAGTTAAGGTGAGTTCAATTATAGAAAAAAATCTTTTTCTGACATGGGGTTCTTATATTTTCATGGAGTCATAATACATACTAATTTTTCCTTATCCTCTGTTTAATGCTTGAAAAGGCCTTTCCCATCACACTGGTTCTATTTTCATTCACCTTCCCGGCCACGTCCTTCGTAGCACAAAAGCTTTTAATTTTTACATTGCCCAATGTCTCTGTTGTTGTAGCTTGTGCTTTTGGTGTCATATCTAAAAAACCATTTCCTAACCCGAGGCATGACGATTTATGTCTACATTTCTTCCAAGAGCTTTATAGTTTTAGCTCTTAAATTTAGGTCTTTGATCCACTATGAGTTAATTTTTTGCATATGGCCTAAGCTAGGGTCCAACTCCATTTTTCTGTGTGGGTGGATATCCAGTTGTCCAGCACCATTTGTCAAAGAGATTATTCTTTCTCCAATGAGTGGTCTTCTCACCCTTGTATGAAACCAACTGACACAGATCTAGAAATTTCTCTCTCGACCTTAAATTCTATTCCAGCGACCTATATGTCTACCCCCTGTCAGCACCACGCTGTCTTAGTTACTACAGCTCCGTAGTAAGTTTGGAAACCAACAAGTTGGAGCCCTCCAGCCTTGTTCTTTTTTCAAGATTGATTTGGTCATTCTGGGTCCTTTATATCTCCATATGAACTTTAGGACCAGCTTGTCAGTTTCTGCAGAGAATCCAGCTGGGATTTTTACAGGGATTGTGCTGAATCTGTAGATCGATTAGGAAAGCGTGATCAGCTTAACGTTAAGTGTTCTGATCCATAAATATGGGATGTCTTTCCATTCATTTAGACCTTCTCTAATTTCCTTAAAAAACCTATTGTAGTTTAACACTGTTTTTTTAAACCATTCTTCTGTTATGGTTAAATACCATTGAACTTTAAACCCACTTAACACGGGTCTGTCCTCTCATTTCACTGCATGACTCAGGGCTACTCCTGCACTAACACTATATTATTTTACTTACCTCAGATAACACCAGCTAAAGAAGGTCTGTCCACCCCTCTAGAAGTTGTCTCTCCTAAAAATTTCCTGTGTTCATCTGTTCTCCCATATGAATGTCAGAATTACCTTAAGTTCCAAAAAAAAGAATTCTGCCGCAGTCTTTGTTGGAATTCCGTTACGTGTTTCAGTTCATTTAGGGAAGCAGACATCTTTACAGCACGGAGAGTACCTTTATTTGTCCTACTTTTTCCTTTACGTGTTTCAACAATGTGTTCTATTTCTCTTTACGGGTTCTGTTTTGGTTAATTTTATGTGTCAGCTTGGCTAGGCCATGGTGTGCCCAGATACTTGGCCAAGCAGTATTCCAAGTGCTTCTGGGAGGATGTTTCTGGAAGAGATTAACATTTAAATCCCTACCCGAGGGAAAGCAGATTGTTCCCTCTAATGTGGGTGGGCCTCACCCAATCAGTTGATGGGCTGAATAGGCCCCCCCCAAAAAGGAAGAGGGCAGTCCTCCCCAAGTAAAAGGGAATTCCTCCTGACTGACTGTCTTTCAACCGGGATATTGGCTTTTTCCTGCTTTTGGACTTGAACTGAAACACTGGCTCTTCCTGGGTCTGTAGCCTGTTGGCTTCTGAGCTGGAATGACACACTCAGCCGTCCTGGAACTTCCAGCTTCCTGACTCACCCTGCAGCTCTTGGGACTTGTCAACCTCCATAACTGCATTAACTCATTAACTCATGCACACACACACACACACACACACACACACGCACACACACACACACCCCACACCCTATTTGGTTCTGTTTCCCTGGAGGACCCTGGCTAAGGCAGATATATAGCTTTTGGTCCTGAGAAAGGGGTGCTACTATAACAAACATCTAAAACTGTGGCTCTGGAACTGGGTGATGGGTAGAGGTTGGAAGAGTTTTGAGGTACATGCCAGGAAAAGCTAGACTACCTTGAAGGGCACGTTGTTAGAAATGCGAACATTTAAGAGGACTCTGATGAGGTTTCAGGTGGAAGTAAGGAACACGCTTACTGGGAACTGTAGGAAAGGCGATCGCCATTCTCAAATGGCAAAAACTTGGGGCACTTGGGTGGCTCAGTCGGTTGAGCTTCCAGCTCTTGGTTTCAGCTCAGATCATGATCTCGGGGTCATGGGATCGAGCCCCAAGTTGGGCTCTGTGCTCACTGGGGAGTCTGCTTGAGCTTCCCTCTCCCTCTGCTCCCCCTGCCCCACTCACGCTCTTCCTCTCTCTAATAAATAAATAAATCTTAAAAAAAATAAAATGGCAAAAACTTGGCCGAACTGTGTTCTAGTGTTTTTTTGGGCGACAGAACTTGCAAGTGATGAAACTGCGTATTTCACTGGGGACATTTCTAAGCCGAGTGTTCAGGGTACCACCTGGCTTCCCCTTAGGGCTTCCAGCAGAATGTGAGTGGACAGATAAACTGCAGGAATCATTAAACAAAAAGGAATCATAACTGGAGGATTTGGAAAATTCTCAGTCCATCCATATTTCAAAGAATGAGAAAGTATGTTCTGGAAGGAACACGAACGGCGTGGCTGGACAATCACTCCATAAGGAGATTCCCCATGGAGTTAACCAGCCATCCCAGCGGAAGCCAGGAAGAGAGACAGGGCTGTGCCAGGAGAGACACTGGAGGGACCCAGTTAAGGAAGGCTTTAGAAACTGTGGATTCTACAGGACAGGATAAAGCCATTCAGCTGCAAACGCGCTTTATCCTTCAGGAAGGGGGAAGAACGACCCCAGATTCAGAGCTCACCAGGGATGCCACTCCCAGGACAGGCCCCGGGGGAGGGGGAGGCTGTTTCCTCGATTTCCGTGGGCCCCGCTGTCCCTGCCTAGTGCCTCAGGGGCAGGGCCACTCCAGAGAGCCACGTGGGGAAGGCTGCTGTCTAGGGCCATGGGGGCAAGCCGCTGGCCTGGTGGGTCTGGAGGGCAGAGTGTCAAGCCGAAGACGATTATTCTCCAAGTGTGAGGATCTAATGGAATTAGTCCTGCTAGATTTTGGACTTGACTGGGACCCACCGCCCGTTTCCTCTTCTGATTTCTCTGGTTTGGAAAGGGAACGTCTGTCCTCTGCTTGTCACATCACTGTATTTTGGAAGTATGCAACTTGTCTGCCTTCACAGGTTCGCAGGGAGAGAGGAGTTCTGCATCAGGACGGCTCACTTCTTACCCATTCCTAATTTAGATGACATGTGGTGAGACTTCGGATTTGAATTGAGGACAGAGTGGGTCAAGACTTCTAAGGGTATTGAGATGGGATGAATGTACTTTGTACACAGGAAGGACATGAATTTAGGGGAGGGGGGCAGACGGCGGAATGTTATGGACCAAACTGTGTCCCCTCAAAATTTGTATGTGGTAGCCCTAACCCCCAGTGTGACTGTATTTGGGGACAGGTTCTATAAGGAGGTATTAACAGTGAAATGAAGTCCTAAGGGTGGGGCCTTAAGCTGCTAGGAATAGTGTCCTTACAAGAAGAGGAAGAGACACCAGAAGTCTCTCTCTCTCTCTCTCTCTCAATGTCTCTCTCTGCACAGAGAAGAGCCCATGTGAGGACCCAGTGAGAAGGCAGCTGTCTTTAAGAGGGAAAGTGAGGTCTTACAAAACCAACCCTGACAGAACCTTGACCTTGGACTTCCAGCCTCCAGAATGGTGAGAAAATAAACTTTTGCTCTCCGCGGCACCCAGTCTGTGGTATTTTGTTATGGGGCAGCCCTAGTTGACTAATTAGGTTCCTAGACATTTCTTTAAACTGTTTTTTCCCAAATATTTTTTATTTATAAGGTTGTTCAAGGTGGCCTTTGGGATATGGGCTACGAGACTTTTGTGCCCATAATTACTAATGCTCTTCTGCCCCTTTTCTCGAAGTCTGGTCTTACTCGTTCTGCCCCAGACCAGCCAATCTTGGAACTTCTGTCACTGAGCTACTCTATTCAAAGACTCCAACTTTGGTTCACCTTTAGATTGGAAGACAGAAACACCGTGATTTCCAAATCTAATTCCTTGAGGTCAGACACATCCATTCACTTCAGAGATCAATCAGATGTTTCCCCCAAAATTAAAAAAAAAAAAAACCATGTATGATTACATTACTGTCAAAGCACTAGATTTGTCCACTGTACCTGGCCCCCTGGCTCAACGACCCACTGGCCACAAGGATGACCGGAACATGGCCTTCTTCCCGGAGGCCTCTCTCTAGGAGCACACGCTCTTGGAGACATCACCTGCACGGTGCCGTTGGCTTTGGCGCGTTTGCAGGTCACTTGCCGACTGTGGAACCCTTCACCGCAAGACACAGAGCACTCAGACCACGCGCTCGTGAACCACCTGGGAATAAAAACTACAGCAGCTTAGTGAGGACTGGAATGTCAGCCCCTGCAGGGAGTGTCTTGAACATCGATCCTAACATTGTGTCCCTCTGGGGGCCGTCACATGTCTCGAGGGGAATGAACCGCAGCGCCAAAACTCCAGGCTCTCTTCTCAGATTTCCTTTTTGTTCAGGGGAGTGACAGAATTACCTGGGAGAGACAAGGAACACAGGGGTGGGGTCGGGCCATCTGCAAGGATATGAGAGCTGGCACTTGCGGGGCCCCAGAGAGCACAGCTAGGGGAAAATTAGGTGGAAATTTCAAAAAGGTGGATTGCAGCTCACTGAAGCCGAAGGGAAGAAAACATTTTTAAAGCACCTATGTGGGCGCCTGGGTGGCTCAGTTGGTTAAGTGACTGCCTTTGGCTCAGGTCATGATCCTGGAGTCCCGGGATCGAGTCCCACATCGGGCTCCCTGCTCAGCGGGGAGTCTGCTTCTCCCTCTGACCCTACCCCTTCTTGGGCTCTCTCTATCTCACTCTCTCTCTCTCTCTCTCTCTCTCAAATAAATAAATCTTTAAAAAAAAAATAAAGCACCTATGTGCTATTTGCTCTGGGAGATATTTACATGTTATTCCCATTCTTTGTAGGGAAGAAACCAATGTCCAAAGGGGTAAATACATCGGTTACGGTCACATAACCACAAGCCAACAGAGCTGGGGTGGACACTGGGTTTATCTGACCCTAAGTTCCCACTTTCAAGACAGAGAACACTTGGAGCTGGACACCTTTGGGATACCGAGTGCTCTATCACGGAGGATGTTCAAGCTCTGCTGGGATCCTACCGAGCAGGGGCTCCTAACCTGAGCTCTAGGGTGCTCCAAGAGACCGCAGACCTGGACGGGCAAAGAATTACCTCTTCGTTGTCACTGAGCTACAAGTGAAATGTAGTGTTCCTTTAGTTATAAAAATGTCAGCCACAAAATACAGTAGTATTAGCACTGTCTGTGATTTTGTTACCAATGGAAAGCATAGATATTTTTACATGACCTTACAATTGTGGCAGGCATCTCAAAAAGTTATTTATATTTATCACCACTTCAAAATTAATGTACTGCTCGATATTAGTGCATTAGCAGAGAGGCAGATCTATTACCGTATCATCATTTTTCAAATGATGATGCTGTATTTCAGTGTTACTGGTTTCATGATCGAATGTATTCTATTTTACAGATTTAAAACCCTCATCCTGAGAAGGGATCCCCAGGCTTCTCCAGACAACCAGACGCATCCACAGCATACAAAGATGAAGGACCCTCAGTGCAAGAGCCCTAGGGTTACAAGACCTCAAGGTGTCTCTCATAGGTGTGACAGTAGATGGCCGCTTATCCTAGGCACGTGCACAGCTGGAGAATATGTAATAAACACGGCGGCTGATACCTTTGTTTCCATTTTGTAAGAATCAAGAATTGGCATAACCAACTCCCCCGAGTTACTGTAGCATCATTTCGCTGCTTCTTGAGGGACAGATGACTCAGCGCAAGACCTTCCTCCGAAGCACAGGATGGGTACCGAGAGACACGTCAGCCACCGACGGCCACAGCCCTGCGAGAACATGCTCCCAGGTATCTGCTTTGTTTGCCAGTGTGACCCTGTCTCCCACTCCTCTCCAAGGCCCAGATCAGCAGATTAGTGTGGGCATTTGAGCGAGGGCAGCGAACTCTCTAATGAAGTATCCATCTCACAGTCGTGCTCCAGAAATGCTACTGTTATTATTATTTTTTCTTTTCTTTTCTTTTACTGGGGATTATGGTGCCATTTGGTCAGTTACCTGCTAGGGATTCTGTGATTCAATCATTCATTCATTCACTCCACACATATCTGTGGAGGGTGCATAAATGGGGGCAGACATTGTGCTAAGTGCTGGGAATAAAGTGTTCTGCAAACAGCTGTGGATTTACCCTCCTGGGCTGGACAGTCTAGTGTGAGACACACCATGGTAAGAGCTATGAACACGAATGATAACAAAATATGAAACACATACAGCACAGGGGCCTGGCTGAGCTTGGAGGGGAAGGTTAGGGATGGTTTCCCTGAAAAGAAATGAACAGAAATAACTGAGTGGAAAGAGAGGGGAACAGTGTTCTAGGCAGAGGGAACAGTGTGTGCAAAGACTCTGAGCTGGGAGAAAGACCCATCTCAGAGACAAAAAGACAGCATGGAGTGGAGATCAGATAACCAGGCTGGGACAGAACAGCAGCCTGCGGCACAAGCACAGAGGGACTTCTGTCCTCTCGCTCCAGTATGCAGTCAGGCAGCAAATACTCACTGAGCCCTAGTGTGTGTTAGGCATTGGTTTAGACACCAGGGTGAACAAAATGAGTGAGACAGACATGCTCCCAGTGCTAGGGATTTTTGGCTTTTGTCCTAAGAACCACGAGAAGTGTCTGAAGGGTTTGAAACAAAGAGGCATCTCGGCGAATTTGTGCTTTAAAGACGATTCTGTTTATACATGGGACGAGCACTCACTCTAGGGAGGGAGACAGGAATCAGGAGGATCCTGGAGCCATCCACGCGAGGAACCTGATGGCGTGAGCTCCCGGGGGAACGGAGGAACTGGGCAAGAACGGAGGGAAGTGAGAGAAACAGGGGCGTCTGGGATGCAGTCACTGGCTCTGGAGGCCTGGGGGCGGACCAGGTTTGGTGGAGATCCTGGGTTTGATTTTGGACATTTTTTTTTTAAAGATTTTATTTATTTAATTGACAGAGAGACAGAGAGACACAGCGAGAGAGGGAACACAAGCAGGGGGAGCGGGAGAGGGAGAAGCAAGCTTCCCGCCGAGCAGGGAGCCCGATGCGGGGCTCGATCCCAGGACCCTGGCATCATGACCTGAGCCGAAGGCAGTTGCTTAACCAACTGAGCCACCCAGGCGCCCCTGATTTTGGACATTTTTAAATTATTGATTTCCATCTATTACCTAGAAAGGTTATGAATGGTTTTGACCTCTGGGGTGGAATCCAAGGAATGGCATTTTGAACAGGACCTCCAGTGATGCTGGCCCACTGCGCTATCTCGAGGCAAACCCACAGGACCAGCTCTACTAAGGACCAGATAGCCCCATGAGTGTAGGAAACAGATGTGGGCAGCGGTCAAGAGTGGAGGCTCTGAACACAGATCATCTCGATTTGAATTCTGGCCCTCGTAACTGGGTGGCTTCAGGGTGCTTTCCCACCTGTGAAATAGGAAGCTAACAACACGTACCTCCAAGGTGATGGTGAAGTGGTCCACGTAAGCACTTAGCAGAATGCCCGATGCAGAGTACATGCTAAACACATCACAGTGATTGCCCTGGGAAATCCAAATTACCATGCCTTCTAGCCCAAGCAAAAACCTGGTACTGATACGAAGAGTGACTACACATACCTGGAGGGGCAGTCCTGGATGTTACAGGGCTGAAACCCAGCCAGCGGCTTCGGGAGGTTTTGGCAAAGGGCCTCACTCACTTCCTGCCCGTTGGCCATCACACACCGGGGTCTCTGGACGCGGGCTCCCAAGTGGCCGCAGGTGGCAGAACAATGCGTCCAGTTACCGAGCTCCCAAAAAGGCTCTGCAGAAAGGAAATGAAATGTCATGACAGCCCTGAATGAGATATGATGATGGGGCTGGGAGGGACATGGCCACAGACCACCAGGAGCTGTTTTCTGGTTGGCTGCCCATCTGCTTCTTTGAGAAGCACTTGGAGAGTACGCTGTCACCTAGTGGAAGGCCTCCTTTACATTTCACGTTTCCTCCACTGACTTATTGTCCTCACTGGTAGGAATGGTGGCCAGCTTGGGGCCCTTGGACCACAGCCTGGGAGAGGTGCTATTGGAGGCCAGCTGGACTTGCCAGAAAAATCCCAGAAAGAGGGAGGAGGTGCTCCGTGCAGCGGGCTGGCTCCTCGGCATTCTCCAAGCAGAGCCAAGAGGACGAGAGAGGAGGATGTCTCCGGGGGATGCTCTCACCGGTTCTATTTCTCAAATGTGGGCCAGGCGGAGAAATAAAAGACCATTTAGCAGGGACCAGGGATTAAGTAGTCAGGTTAAAAATGAATTTCATTCCATTCTTACTTTTCCATTAATTCTTATCTAAACTTCAGCTTACTCCTGGAACTGCATAAATAATTTGTCACGGAGACATCTGGAAGGGTAAAAATGAGAGTTTCCTTTAGCAAAGTTGAAGCTGACCACCTCCAGTAATTATGGCTTTTTAATTTTAGTCTTCATTCCAAACAGCCCTTCCCTTCCTTTTTGACACTTGGTAAAAAGATGAGGTACAATACAATGATGACAGATTTGTGTGTGACCACAGAAGGTGCCAGATTTTCCCGTCACAATCACAAGTAATTGATAGCTACCAGCTGTGTCCACAGACTCCCTCACAGAGCAGAGCAATGTCTTTAACTTATTGTTTTCCAGATTTTCCTTCTGATTTTTGAATTTTTGTCTTAAGTTGCATATGGCATCCTCTGCAAAGTAGCACTGTACATATTTTTAGTTGGGCCCCCAGGATTACAGTTTATTTGAAACAATTTTTTAAAATAGCTGGGTTTATGGAGAACTTCCCAGGTGAGGGGTACTGAATTTTAGATACTTGGCCATCAGCTTTTCCCCTAATCCTTATGGCCATCCTGTGAATTAGACCAGTTTTATTTGCAGAAGTGGGAAAAAGCTAAGTGACTTGCTCAAGGTCCTTCATCTAGAACCCAAGACTGTCAAACTCCACATCTAACTCCTTCTACGATGCCATACTTCACAAAGACACCTTGACACTCCAAGGCAGAAAACACACACATTTCTTTAAAAACATGTGTGGTTTTTGTTTTAACTGAGGTGCCATTCACATACAATAAAATGTTCAGAAATCCGGTGTGCAGTTTTATGAGTTTTCACACTTGTATGTACTTTTGTAACCATGATCCACAGCAAGATATAAAACACTTCATCTCCCAAAAAGTTGCCTCCTAATCTAATTAAAGATCAACTTTAATCTTTAATTAAATTATTTTAATCAATTATTTTAATCAATTCCCCTCCCCCACCCAGGCAATTCCTTGTTCATTTCCATCAGTACCCACGATTAGTGTCACCTGCTCTTGGCTTTCATTCACGTACTCCTTTGCACTTGCTTCACATAACATTTTTGAGATTCGCCGGTATTGCTGTGCATAGCCCATTCTCTTTTATTGCTGAATAATATTCCATCATATGAATATACCATAGTTCATCTATTCTCCTTTTGGTGGCCATTAGGAAGTGAAGGCTGCTATGAACATTCTTGTAGAAATATTTTTGTGAACAAGTTTTCACTTTTCTTGGGTAAATACCTGTGAGTGGAATTGCTGGGTCAAAGGTAGGCGCATGCTTAGCCTTCTTAGAAACTACCACACAGTTTTCCAGAGTGGTTGTACCAGATTACACTCTTACCACCAATGCATATGGGTTCCAGTAGCTTCACATCCTTAACCAAATCTGGCGTTGTCAGTCTTAGTTTTCACCATTCTAGTAAGTGTGGAATCCTATCTCTTTGTGGGTTTAATTGTCATTTCCCTGATGCCATCTGTATATCTTCTTTTGTGAACCGTCTGTGCAAGTGTTTTGCCTGTTTTGTGGGGGCGGGGGAGGGGAGACTTCGTTGTTGACTTGTAAGAGTTCTTTATATACTCTAGATATAAGTTCCTCAACAGACATATGTTCAGCCAATCTTCTTCCCAGCCTATGGGTAACCATCCATTTGCTCTCTGTATTTAAGAGTATGTTTTCTTTTATCTTTTTTCTTTTTTTGTTAATTTGTTCCTTGAATTACATATGTGTGTGAGATCATATGGTATTTGTCTTTCTCTGTCTGACTTATTTCACTTAGCATTATACCCTCTAGGTCCATCCACGCTGTTGCAAATGGCGAGATTTCATTCTTTTTTATGGCTGAGTAATATTCCATTGTGTGTGTGTGTGTGTGTGTGTGTGTGTGTGTGTGTGTGTGTGTGTATCACATCTTCTTTATCCATTCATCTATTGATGGACACTTGGGTTGCTTCCATATCCTGGCTATTGTAAATAATGCTGGTATAAACATAGAGGTGCATATTTCTTTTCAAACCGTACTTTCATTTTCTTTGGATGAATACCCAATAATGGAATTACTGGACCATACGTTAGTTCTATTTTTAAAGTTTTTGAGGAAGCTCCATAGTGTTTTCCATGGTGGCTGTACCAATTTACCAATATTCCCACCAATAGTACACAAAAGTTTCTTTTTCTCCACATCCTCGCCAATACTTGCTATTTCTTGTCTTTTTGAGTCTAGCCATTCTGACAGGTGTGCAGTGATACCTCATTGTGGTTTCCATTTCCCTAATGATGAGTGATGTTGAGAATCTTTTCATGTGTCTGTTGGCCATCTGTATGTCTTCCTTGGAAAAATGTCTGCTCAGGTCCTCTGCCCATTTTAATCAGGTTATTTGTTATTTTGGTGCTGAGTTGTGTAAGTTCTTTATATATTTTGCATATTAACCCTTTATCAGATATGTCATCTGCGAATATCTTCTCCCATTCAGTAGGTTGTCTTTTTGTTTTGTTGATTGTTTCCTTCACTGTGCAGATGCTTTTCATTTTGATGTAGTCCTAATAGTTTATTTTTGATTTTGTTTCCCTTGCCCGAGGATACATATCTTGAAAAATGTTTCTACAGGCAGTGTCAGAGAGACAACTGCCTGTGCTCTCTTCTAGGATTTTTATGGTTTCAGGTTTCACAATTAGGTCTTTAATACATTTTCAGTTCATTTTTGTGTATAGGATAAGAACGTGGGCGAGTTTCATTCTTTGCATTGTATGATCCTGGCACAAAAACAGACAGCTGGATCAACAGAACGGAACAGAAAACCCAGAAATAAATCCATGCTTCTATGGTCAATTATCTTATGACAAAGGAAACCAGAATATACAATGGGGAAAAGACAGTCTCTTCAACCAATGGTGCTGGGGAAACAGGAATAAACCCTAGTCTTTACCTTGACCTTCAAAGTTCTGAATGATATGGTCCTTAGCCACCTTCCGACTTCATTTCATACCCCCCCCCATCTCTCCCCCGTGGTGCTCCCATCACATGAATTTTCTTTGTGTTTCTTGACCACATTAGGCTTGTTCCCACTTGATGGTCCTTGCATTCACTATTCCCTCTGCCAGAAATGCTCCTTCCTCATCCTTGTGCATGGATGGCTCTATCTCATTGTTTAGGTCTGGGCTCAACTATCACCTCCTTAGATGGCTTGTCCTGACTTTCTTCTCCAAAGTGGCCGCATGCACTCACTGTGCTATCACCCTATTTCGTTTCCTTCATAGCACTTACCATGGGGAAATATATGTTTGTTTCCTTGTTTATTGTCCATCTCTCCTGCTGGAATGCCAAGTCCATGAGGGTGGGGAGCTCTTCTGTCCTGCCCACTGCTGGGACAGGGCATGTTATAGATTAGGTACTCAAGAAGTATTTGTTCAATTAATAAAGGAGTCTCTTTGAAATGCTAAGGTAGGGATCCATTGAAGGTTTGGCATATTCCAGAATGTGTACACGTGTGTGTGTGTGTGTGTGTGTGTGTGTGTGTGTGTGTGTAGGAGGTGGTCAAACAAGAAAGGTAGTGTTGATAAACCAAATGTTTAAATATTCCAAAGGCTTCAACTTTTCCAGCAGTTTCAGCCTCATGAATATCCAATTTTTAAATTAATTGATTTGAGGGAGTTCCTTGATTTCATGTTCCCTTCCACATGGAACTCCTATCTGCCTTTGCACATCTGTTTCTCTGCCTGGAATGTTCTTCTTCCTCTTCCCAGAACACACATCACGGCCCACGTGAAAACGGGGTTGCCTTCTCCAGAGAGAGGTGGGCCCTTTCCTTAGTGCTGCCAGTGGACTTGGTCATCCTTCTATACCAGCACTTGCCGTCCGGCTTCAAAATACCTGTTTACATGACTGCCTCTCTGTAGAGACTATGAGCTTCCCAAGGGCTAGCTCACCTCTGTACCCCCAGCCTGGCAAAAGTAAGCACTGGGCAAACACTTGGTGGACGTTGCCATAGACTGAATGTTTGTGTCTCTCCAAAATTCGTATGTCAAATCCTAACATTCAATGAAATGGTCTTAGGAGGCGGGGCCCTCAGGGGGTGAGGAGGTCATGAAGGTGGAGCCCCCATGAATGGGGTTAGTGTCCTTACAGAAGAGAACCCAGGGATCTTCTTCGCTCCTTATGCCACGTGAGGACACAGCAAGTGGGCCCTCACCAGACGCCTGATCTGCTGGTGCCCGGATCTTGGGCTTTGCAGCCTCCAAGAACTGAGGGCAATACATGTATGTTGTTGCTAAGCCACCCAGTCTATGCTTTTTGTTATAGTAGCCCAAACAGACTAAGACAAAGGCTGAATGAATGGATAATAGTGCATTTTATAATGGTAGTGTTATGTCTGACAGAGGAGAAGAAATACATAAATACTCCTGGAGAATGAAGTCATAAATAACATGAGCTGGACTGTTTGATTGGTGGCCCAACACTATTTTCCTCTTCTATGCTCTCCCTACATCTGAGAAGGTGGGAGCCTAGGAACTACATTTCTAGAATCCCTACCTGCAGAGTTTTTCTTTGGGATATGTTCTGCAAAGGAGAGGTATTTGCTCAAGATTTAAAAGGTCGAAATGACGTAGCCAGTATTGTTCCTGTATAGGAGGTATAATAAAGCATGAAATCTAATAGGAGCTTCTCTGCATCCTTCTGTGACTTACTCACTTTTGAGCTACAAGAATCTGAGGTCATCAGTACCTTTTCCCTGTGATTCCAGCATTTCTGATTTTCTTAACTCTACCTCTCTCCCTTGGCCTCCTAAAGAGTTTTGCTAGCTTGAAAAACTTAGATTAGGTTCTCCTGACCAAACAGCAATGCATAACAAAGTTAATAAGTATAGGGGAAAAAACTTAGGAAAAGAGAAAAATGAAAGAATTGGTTCCAGAACTCAGCAAATCTTCCCTCTGTGAATATTTGCCAAGTTGGCAATAGTTTTAAAACTGGAAAACCAATCCCTGTTTTATCACAAATAATGATGCACATTTGGGATATGGGCTCTGCAGGCTTCCTCAGGAGTGATTTCTTTTTCAAAAATGTTTCAATATGGAAGGAACAAGTTGAACCACAGAAGACCGAGGGCAAGGGAAAAGCTGGCCAAATGCCTAGGAATAATTTTACTTATTGAGAAGTGTAAAACATGGAGTCTTGTAGCTAAATAAATCCTTTTCCCTGCACATGCCTCACAAATGGCAAATCCCTAAAAAGTCAGAATCTCTGACCTGGAGGTCGGGGTTCTCCTGTCGGGTCATTGCTGTTGGTTCCAGCGTTGGATGCCTGGAGCATATGATTTTTATAGTCCTTGGGAAATATGCTTTTACTGTCCAAACGTCTTTGTTCTGAGAAAAAAAAGAAAAAAGAAAAAAGGAGCCCTTGTTTTCCAGTTAAACAATCTCTAATTCTTGTCCCAGCTTGGGTGTTCTTAAAGAAGGCAACTACTAGGAAGTCAGCTCTTTCCAAAGAAATGCTCTGTCCTGGATGCTCAGGCTCACACAGATCTGGGAGTTACATGTGGGTTTGGGTGTGTGGGTGCTAGAGGGGTCTAGTTAGAGCAACTCTGCTAACATGTGGTATCTGTGCATGTTTTCAGAGTTTATACCTTAATAAGATGGGAAAAAACAGATTCACCAAAATTCCAGAAGGGATGGAGGAGGCCGCTGAGAACAGTAGAGCTCTTCCACTCAACAGGAGCCTTGGCAGCAGGAGAATGAGTGAGGTTTCACAGAGGACCTCATGTGGTGGGGAGTGTGGGCTTTCAGGAAGACCGTGAAGCTCTAAGAGCAGTGTGGTGGAAGAATGCCGTGCATTGTGTCATGTAAGACATTCTTGATTCCTCAATTTAAGCAAAGTCATGAGCTGCTTAGTGGGAGGTACTCCCGAGAGAAGAGGTGTGCGGGGCGAGGCTGAGATGGTCATGCAGCTTCAGGAGTGGAGACGAGCAGAAGCAAGGAATAAGGCTGGCACTTCTCAGAGCATGGGGAAGGCATTCAAGAATCAGACAGGCTTGGCCAAGCCCGTCAGTTGAAAATCTTCCATTCCAAGATCCTAGAAGACCACGGGGGCTCTTTGGGAAGGGCCACACGGAGGTACGGCAGAGCCTTCCTGATCAGCACTGATGGCCCAGGAGGGGTAGTATGAAGAACGCTCAAAGAGAAGGCTATATACTTGGGCTCCAGGAAAACTTTCTGTGAGTTTTAGGTCTCCTCATTCATGCAGTGGGATTAAAAATGACTGCCCCAACCCTGTGCTCTTGTAAATATCAGAGGAGTTAATGAACACTGAAGTGTTTTGTGCATGACAACTGTTCTAACTCCCCACATTGGCATCTCCCACCTGTGCATGTCACTGGGCATCTCTAACTGCCAACAAGAAAAGCCATGGAGAAGGCTCTTTTCCATCATCCTCTTGATTCCGCAGTGGATGCTATAATAACCTCATACCAGGTCTGGCAACAACTCAATTTCATTCATTTGTGAAACACTTATTTAACACTGATTACACCTGTGTTAGGTGCCTGAGCTATAAAGAAGAATAACAAATGATCCCTAATGTCCATGTGATTGACTTCTGTCATCAACTCTCAATTGGTTCCAAACCCTGATGGGAAAGAGGAGTATCATTTACTGAGTCCTAAACCCTCAACAATTTAAAGCCCATTATGATGACAAAAATTTGTTAACTCCAGAAATTATCCCTACAGATAGCAGAAACAGCAGAAGCAGCTTGTCATCCTGGGCCAAGGGGCACACTGTAATGAGCTTCTCCAAATGACATTACTGACCCAACTCTAAGGTGTCTTAAGACTCAATTGATTAGTATTTATTGAGTACCTACTGTGTGCCTTATACTGTATTATATCTTCAGGACTGCAAAAAAAAAAAAAATTCACACATGGTCTCTATAATTAAAGGACCTGCAATTAAGCTGAGGAAACATAAGTAAAAGAGGAAACAATCGGAGAGCAATGTGTGTTTGGACTTAATCAGACACCAGGTGGTTCGACCAGAGAAAAGAGGTCAAATGAAATCCAGGGGGTTCCCACAGGAGAGAGGAATTCTTCTGTAAGAGACAAAAGTTGGCCCTACATTTCTCTTCTTTGGAGAGCAGTGTGCCTGGAGGTGATACTTCCATGGAAACAGCATGTGGGCGGGGGAGTCTGTTGGATCACAGGGCAGGAAACCATGTTCACTAGACCAGAGCTCACTGCTAGCTTGGACTGGGGGTCGGGGTCAGCAGATAAGCAAATACAGAGGCAGAACATGAAGGGTCTTGATTCTGAGCAGAAGACCATATGCCAGTGTAGGTTCTTGGGCAGAGAAGTATTAGCAAGAAAATCACAGCCTTCTCAGAGAAGACCTGGGTAGGACGAAATGCCAGCTTTAGTGCTCGTTTCTATGTGGAAGGCACGGTTAAAACCATCTAATGTCCATCTTGTTTACTCCTCAGCTCCAGGATTGACAGAACGGGGGCCTGCTTTGTGCACATTACAGGAAGCACTTGAACCCGAAGAATTTGACACTTACCCAGCAGGTGCAGCACAGACGTTGCCACTGCCTTTCCAAGAGCATTGGAAGCTGTGCAGACATAGGTTCCTTCATGTTCAAGGGAAACATTCTGCAACAACAGGGATCCATTGAAAAGCAAGGAAACATTGTCACTCAGAGATCCTCCTCTCTTCAACCAAGTTATATTAGGCTGAGGGACACCTTTGGAATAAAAACAAATATGACAAAGGCAAATTCCTTTAAGAATAGGGCCACAGAACCATATGACAAATACCATTTAGCATCCTGACCACAAGTTAGCGAATGGGCTTAATTACATATAATAGGACAGATGGCTACTTCTGTTTCCATAGATCCTCTACGGCAGGTAGGGGATTCCATCAAAGCAAAGGGCTTTGGTCTATGATGCACCTGCCTGGGGTATGTATGTAAGTCAAGAGGAGCCAAAGAGGGTGGGGTAGCTCCATATCAGAAAAAAAGAAGAAACACAAAGCTGAGTGGGGGGAGCAGGGCAGTGGTTGGAAAGGAGGAGCTAGAAGCAGAGACAGAGAGAAATGTCCAGTGCCGAGTTATCACAAAGAAGTCTCCGGAAAGCAGAACTATCTAAGGCAAATCTTTAAGTTACTTGCTGCGCATGGGCAACAAAATGTCCCTCCTTCAGAAAAAGTATTAAATATTTAGGGGAAAAAAAAAACTTGTTCATTGCTAGTTTAGTAAAAGAAGATAATTTCAGGGAACACGAAGTGTTGAGTTTCCAGTCTGGGTTGATGTAGCGAGGTGCAGAGACCACAAGCAACACCTCTGGACACAGGGTGGAGCACGAGAAACAGAAAGAATTTCTCCCCTGCCCCGATCTTGAGAAGTCTTAGCATCTTGCTGGGATATGAAATGCAAAACTCAGAGGAACGTCTCTTGGTTCTGAAGAGCTGGGGCAGCCTCAGATGATCCTGAGATCCAGCTACAGGTAAGTGGTTTTGGCGACGTGCTCTCCCCTCAGTGCTCTGCTTGGAGAGAATGTGCAGGCGTGGTGAGGCTTTCTGCCAAAACCAGGTGTCACCGCTATCAACACAACATTTTCAATGCCCCTTATCGTAGGCAAAACGCCTGCCCCACGAAGGTCTGGTTAGCTCCAGCTTACAGCCGAGGAAGACAGCCGAGTCAACGCTAGGCTGGAACCTAAATACCCAGACAAGTGCTAATCACATGTACATATGCCTTTCTAGTCACTTCTACAAACACGTACACACAGAGGGGTCAAACTTTCCTAAGGTTGCCAGCTAGTAAACATCGGAGCCAAGATTCACACCCACACGGTTTATCCCAGAACTGACCTCCTAACCACAGTGTAGGTAGGTCTTGCATATTTCTTGATAAACTTATTCCTACATACCTTATAGTGTTTATTGCCAAAGTCAGCAGACTTTTAAAAATATATTTTATGGTTGTTTATTGCTAACAATAAAACTATTGGGAAGCTATGAATACTTGCACATTTCTCTTGTATTGCCATCTTACTGAACTTCATTACATCTGACCCTTGAACAATGTGGGGGCTAAGCATGCCGACTCCTCTCCCCCACACAGTCAGAATTCCATATGTAAGTTTTGACTCCCCCCAAACTTAACTACTAACAGCCTGCTGTTCAACAGAAGTCTTACCAATAGCATAAACAGTCATCTACACGTATTTTGTGTGTTATATGTATTATACGCTGTATTCTTACACTAAAGTCAGCTAGAGAAAAAATGTTATTAAGAAAACCATAAGGAAGAGAAAATGCATTTACAGGACTGTACTTATAAAACAAATCCACTTAAAGGTGGGCCTAGATAGTTCAAGCTTGTGTCATTCAAGGTCAACTGTATTTTGAATAGTTTTCAATTGATTTTTTTTTTTCAAAGGTACAAAACCAGATGTGCCTGGATGGCTCAGCCAGTTAAGCATCTAACTCTTCATTTCAGCTCAGGTCATGATCTCAGAGTCGTGAGATCGAGCCCTGTGTTGGGCTCTGCACTGGGCATGGAGCCTGCTTAAGGTTTTCTCTCTCTCCCCCCACCTCTGCACTTTCCCTGATGCTCATGCTCCCTAAACAAACAAACAAACAAACAAACAAAAAAAATACATACATACATAAAAATTTAAAAAATAAAAGGCAAACAATCATATCTACACATAGTGATAATTTTATCTCTTCTTTTCAAATATTTATACCTATTATTTCTAATTATTGCATAGCATTGACTAATGTCTTTAAAACAGTGCTGAATAAGGACAGTTACAAGAAACTTATCTGTCTTATTTCCAACTTTAAAGGGAATATTACTAAAGCTCCCTCCCTGAAGCATGATATTTGCTTTTGGTTTCTGATAGTTGTTGTCAAATCAAAGAAATTTCCTTTTATTTCTAGCTTACATGGAAATTTCTAAGTCCCTGAGTTGATACTGAGTGTATTTTAATTTTCTGATTTTAAAATTAAAATATTTAAAGCTATTAATTTTCTTTTGAATACAGCTTTGGCTATATATCTTGTATTTTGACATGCAATCCAATTATCACCATTAATTAGTTCATTCAAAAAATGTTTCTGAAGTGCCTACTCTATGTGATGCTCAATGCTGGGGCTAAGGATCTGATGGTGAACTAAGTTCCTCAAGAAATTTAACAGAAAAAGAAACTTAATTTTAAGGTAGGGCTTTGAGGGAAATAGGTGATTGCAATAAAAGGAGATGAGGGCTTATGATAAAGGTGAACACTGGATGCCATCACATAGAAGCTGCATTTAACACAGACTGAAGAGATGGAGAGCCCCACATGAAGGAACACCTCAGCTTATACCTTAGGACAAGGAGGAACATGTCAAGGGAAGGGGACAGCAGTGGTGGGGAGACAGTTTTAGGCCCAAGGAAGAGTGGGCATTAAGTCTTAGACACAAAGTAAAACAGAGTGCCTTTGGGGAATCATGGAAGTTTATTATGACGAGCTTAAAGTACATGGAGGAGAAGTGAGGAAAGATGTGATGAGAGGCGAGAAGATGTCCATCAAATGCAAATTTATTATCCATAGTAAGGAATTTGGTTGAATTTATTTTAAGGAAAATGGGAAACAATGTAATTATTTTAAATGATCTGAAAATATCAGATTGGTGCTTTAGAAGTATCAGCCTGCGTGACTCAGTCAGTTAAGCATCCGACTCTTGATTTTGGCTCAGGTCATGATCTCAGCGTTGTGAGATCAAGCCCTGCATTGGGCTCCACGCTGGGTGTGGAGCCTGCTTAAGATTCTCTCTCTCTCTCTTCTCCTGCCCCTCCTCCCTGCTTGCACTCTAACTCCCTCTCTTAAAGAAAGAAAGAAAGAAAGAAAGAAAGAAAGAAAGAAAGAAAGAAAGAGAAAGGAAGGAAAGAGAAGAAAGAAAGAAAGAAGGAGGAAGGAAGGAAGGAAAGAAAGAAGGAAGGAAGAAAAAAAGAAAGAAAGAAGAAAGGAAAGAAAGAAAGAAAGAAAGAAGAACAAAGGAAGGAAGGAAGGAAAGAAGGAAAGAAAGAAAGAAAGAAGAAAGAAGGAAGGAAGGAAGGAAAGAAAGAAGAAAGAAAGAAAGAAAGAAGAAAGGAAGGAAGGAAGGAAGGAAAGAAAGAAGGAAGGAAGAAAAAAAGAAAGAAAGAAGAAAGGAAAGAAAGAAAGAAAGAAAGAAGAACAAAGGAAGGAAGGAAGGAAAGAAAGAAAGAAAAAGAAAGAAGGAAGGAAGAAAAGAAAGAAGAAAGAAAGAAAGAAAGAAGGAAGGGAGGAAAGAAGGAAAGCAGGAAAGAAAGAGAAAGAAAGAAAGAAAGAAAGAAAGACAGACAGAAAGAAAGAAAGAAAGAAAGAAAGAAAGAAAGAAAAAGAAGAAAGGAAGGAAGGAAGGAAGGAAGGAAAGAAAGAAAGAAAGAAAAAAAGAAAGAAAGAAAGAAAGAAAGAAAGAAAGAAAGAAAGAAAGAAAGAAAGAAAGAAAGAAAGAAAAGAAAGAAAGAAGAAAGGAAGGAAGGAAGAAAGAGAAAGAGAGAGAGAGGGAGGGAGGATGGAAGGAAGGAAGGAAAATTAATTAATTAGTTAATTTCAGCCTGGATGTGATGTAAGACAAGGAAGACAGGGACATGGGTCAGGAGGACCAGTTGGGTGGTTACAAAAGCAACTGAGGTGAGACACAAAGGTGGGACAGTGGAGGCAGGAGCAGTGGGTCTAGAGAGACACAGGAGGAAAAAACCAACAGGACACAGTGATTGACTTTACATGGGGAAGTGAAGGAGAGAAGGACTTAAGGATGACATGCAGATAGATGGTGGTGCCATTAACGGAAACAGGGAAAACCCAGAGGAAGAGCAGATCTGCACGGAGGACGTGAGAAATGACTGTAAGTGTGTTGAGACGGAGGTAGCTAAATGACATCCAAAATCAACCGCCTGGATTTGGAACCCAGGAGAAATGTCTAAACTGGAGATACAAGTATTAACATAGAAATGATGATTGAAATCATGAAATTAAATGAGGTGATTACAGGGGAATGCATGGAATGAGCACAGCGGAGGGTTCAGGATAAAATCTGTGGGACAAAAGGATTTTCGGCATAGTTGGTAACCGCATCTGATTTCCTCTTTGATTCACATCCCACTTGGGAAGGAATTTTAAAATTTTCAACTTGTTGGTAATTTTAATCACCTGACCTTTTGCAAGGGAGTTGTGCCTTTAGTGCATTGTAATCAGAAAATGCAGTCCAAACAACTTCTGTTTCTTGAAATTTATAAGGTATATTTGTGTCCTAATATGCAATTGCTTTTTTTGGTAAATGTTCTGTGCATACTTGAAAAGAAGGTATATTATTTCTTTTTAGGGTATAAAGTTCAAATACTTACAATAATTAAGTCTTACTATATTCTTTTAGTATGTGTCCTTATTAACTTGCTTCTCCTTGAGTTCTCCTGTCCAGAAAAAAGTGCTCCAGTCTACTATGTTTATCAATTTTTCCTTGTGTTTTTCCGATTTTTGTTTTTATGTATTATAGCTTATCTAGCAATGACAGTTCATGTTGATGACAGTTTACTGTGGATTTTTTTTAAAAGGTGTCTTTTTATCCTTTTTTAGGGTCTTTAAACCCTGTCTTGCCTGATTTTACTTTTGTGACTGCTAGTTATTCTGTTTTCTTCTGCTTAATACATTTTTGTACAATTTTTACAATTTTCTGTATAACTCTATTTTGGAAGTGTCTCTTGTAATAGTGTATCATTAGGTTTTATTTGGAAACCCAATCTAAGGGGCCTTTGCTTTTAACAGCAATGTTAACCCTATTAATATTTAGTGTGATTACAGATATGTCTGGGTTTACCTTGTCATTGTTCTATACCTTCTGATTTTATGGGCCTCTGACTTTTGGTTCTCCTTTCTTTGTTCCCTTTTGTCTTGTAAAGTAGAAATTAAATGCTGTATTTTAAGTTCCAATAATGTTACAATTTACTTAAAAAAATAACCTAGTTGACAGCAATCTAGCAAAATCTTCCAAAATTATAATTGTATTTACCCTCTAAAGAGTAATCCCCTTTCCTAGGAATTAATGCTATCAACACACCTGCATACAAATGTTCTATTTATGCAGTTATAGAAAAGCAAAAGATTGAAAACAAGTCACATATCCAACAATATTAACTTAGAGTATATCAATGCAATGAAATATTGATGATGAACTCAAATTACTGAAAGAAAAAAGTGGCCAACCAATAATATACCTAGCAAAACTGTCCTTTAGAATTGAAAGAGGAATAAAGACTTTTCCAGATAAACAAAAGCTGAGTGAGTTCATCATCATCAGACCAGCCTCACAAGAAATGCTAGAGAGTTCTGCAAGTTGAAATGAAAGAACAGAAAACAATAACACAAAAGCATATGAAAGTATAAAACTCATCAGAAAAGGTAAATATGGGCCTTTGACTTCTTATGGGCCTTTTATGGGCCTCTGACTTTTGGTTCTCCTTTCTTTGTTCCCTTTTGTCTTGTAAAGTAGAAATTAAATGCTGTATTTTAAGTTCCAATGATGTTACAATTTACTTAAAAAATAAACTAGTTGACAGCAATTTAGCAAAATCAAAATAAGTACAGAATACTATAATACTGTAATGGAGCTGTATAAATCACTTTTAACTCTAGTATAAAAGTTAGAAGACAAAGGAGTAAGATATAAATATGAAAATTTGTTAATGGATACTCAATGTAAAAACGTGTGAAGTGTGACATAGTAACATAAAGTGGGAAGACAGGTACAAAGTGTAGAGTTTTTGTATTAGATTGAAGTTATGTTATCACCTTAAAATAGTCAATTATAAATATTAGATGATTTATGTAACCCCACAGTAACCACACAAAAAATACCTATAGTAGATATGCAAAAGAAAAGAAAAAAAAAAAAAAACCCAAAGCATGTCGCTGTTAGAAAAATCAACAAATCACAAAAGAAGATGGAAAGAGAGGAAAAGAGACAAAAGGACCACAAATAAGATAGAAAAAAATTAACAAAGTGGCAATACTAAATTCTTACCTATCAATAATTACTTTAAACATAAATGGATTAAGCTCTTCAATCAAAAAGCACAGAGTGGCTGAATTGATTTAAAGAAAAGCTCCAACTATATGCTGCCTACAAAGACTCTCTTTAGAATTACAGACATACACAGACTGAGAGTGAAGGGATGGGAAAATATATTCCATGCAAATGGTAACCAAATGAGAGCAGGGGTATCTGTACTTACATTGGACAAAATAACATCAAGTCAAAAACTGTTACAAGATATAAAGATGGTATATATTGATAACAGAGTCAATTCTTCAGGAAGATATAACAATCATAAATATATATGCACTTAATATCAGAGCACCTCAATATATAAAGTAAACATTGATAGATCTATAAAGAGAAACAGATAGCAATACAATAATAGTAGGGGACTTCAATATCCCACTTTCAACAATGGATAGTATGTCCACACAGAAAATTAATAAGGAAACAGTGGACCTGAACTACACTATTAACCAAAGAGACCTAACAGACAGACATAGAACATTCCACCCACCGGTAGCATAATATACATTCTTCTCAAGCCCAGATGAAACACTCTCCAAGACAGATCACATATTAGGCCACAAAACAAGTCTTAACAAATTTAAGAAGGCTGAAACCACACCAAGTATCTTTTCTAACCACAATGGAATAAAACTAGGAATCTGTACCAAAAGGAAAATTAGAAAATTCAGGTATGTGGAAATTAACCAAGACACCCTTGAGCAACCATTGAGTCAAAGAAGAAATCAGAAGGGAAATTAGAAAATACCTAATACAAATGAAAATGAACATACAACATAGCAAACCTGTGGGATACAACAAAAGCAGTACTAGAAAGGAAGTTTATGGCAATAAATGCCAATGTTACAAAAGAAGGAAGATCTCAGACAACCTTTAGCCTTCAAGGAACTAGAAAGAGATGAACAAACTAAACCCCAAATTAGAAGGAAGGTGAAAAAAAAAAAGATTAGAATACAAATAAGCAAAATAAGGAATAGAAAACCAATAGAAAATGTTAACATAAATAAGAGCTGGTTTTTTTTGAAAAGATAAACTAAACTGACAAACCTTTATCTAAGCTTACTAAAAAATCATTAAGAGGATTCAAATAAATAAAGAGACATTCAGTCTGATAACACAGAGGGCACCTGGGTGGCTCAGTCAGTTAAGCATATACCTTTCGGCTCAGGTCGTGATCTCAGGGTCCTGGGATCGAGTCCTGCATCTGGCTCCCTGTCCATCAAGGAGTCTGCTTCGCCCTTACCAAACTCTGCCCCTCCCCCCTGCTTGTGCGCGCTCTCTCTCTCTCTCTCTCTCTCTCTCAAATAAATAAATAAAATCTTAAAAAAAAAAAAGACTGATGACGCAGAAACCAAAAGGATCACAAGAGACTATTCTGGATAATTACACACCAAATCTAGAAGAAATGGATGTATTTACAGAAACATACAAACTACCAAGACTGAATCATAAAGAAACAGGAAAGTTCAACAGATGTGAATAATGTACAAGAAAATTGAATCAGTAATCCAAAACCTTCCAACAAACCAAAGTCTTGGACCAGATGACTTCACTGGTGAATTATACCAAACTTTTAAAGAAGAATTAATACAATCCTTCCTAAATTCTTCCAAAGCATTTAAGAGGAAGAAATAACTTCTAAACTCATTTTACGAGGTCAGCATTGCTCTGATACCAAAGCTGGAAAAAAAAACAACACTATAAGAAAAGAGAACTACAGGTCAACATCTCTGATGAACACAAATGTAAAAATACTCGAAAAAAATACTAGCAAACTGAATTCAACAACACATGAAAAGGATCATCTAACATCACCAACTGGGATTTATCCCTGGGACACATGTGAATTAATTAATGTGACAGACCACATTAACGGAATGAAGGATAAAAACCACATGATCATTTCAAAATATTTTATATATATATATATATAATAAAATGGATTAAAGACAAACATAAGACTTGATACTATAAAACTCTGAGAAGAAAACACAGGAGGAAAGCTCCTTGACATTGGTCTGGCAATGATTTCCTGGATCACCAGAAGCATAATCAACAGAAACAAAAATAGACAAGTGGGACTACATCAAACTAAAAAGTTTCTGCACGGCAAAGGAAACAAAATATAAAGGCAACCTACAGAATCCGAGAAAATATTTGTAAGCCATTTATCTAATAAGAGGTCAATACCCAGAATATAGAAGGAACTCCTACAGCTCAATGGCAAATAAACAAATAATCCAATTTTAAAATGGGCAAAGGACTTGAACAGACATTTCTCCAAAGGCATAAAGGCAGACAACAGGTGTGTGAGAAGATGCTCCACCTCACTCGGCATCAGGGCAATCAGAAGCACAAGGAGGTAGAACCTCACACTGGTTACGATGGCTATGATTGAAGACACAAAAGATGACAAGTGCTGGTGAGATTGTGCAGAAACTGGAACCCTCCTACCCTGTTGGTAGAAATGTAAAATAGTACAGCTGTTTTGGAAAGTAGTATGGAGGTTCCTCAAAAAATTGAAAAAAAATTTGAACTACCATGTGATCCAGCAATCCCACTTCTGGATGCAGTATATATCCAACAGAATTGAAACTGGATCCCAAACGGTCTCTGCGCTCCCACATTCACTGTGGCATTGTTCCAATAGCCAAGATAAGAAAACAACCCGAATATGTATTGACAGGTGAATGGATGAAGAAAACATGGTAGATACATACAGTGGACTACTCTACAGCCTTAAAAAAGGACATTCTGCCATTTGTGACAATATGGATGAACCTAGAAAACATGCTAACTGTAACAAGCCAGTCACAGAAGGGCAAATACAACATGCTTCCTCTCAAATGACAAAAATAGTCAGGTTCACAGAAGCGGAGAGAATGGTGGTTACCATGGGCCACGGGGAAGGAGAAATGGAGAAGCATGGTTCAATTGTATTAAGTTTCAGCTAATACAGGGTGAATGTGTTCTAGAGATCTGCCATACAGCAGAGCACCTATTGTCAATACTGAATTACGTACCTAAAAATGTGTTGAGAGTAGATCTCAGGTTAAGTGTTCTTACCACAAAAAAAGGGGTACACAGGGTAAATTTTGGAGGTGATGGATATGTGTATTACCTTGACTGTGAGGATTGTTAATGAGTGTATGCATGTATCCAACCTCATCAAATTATATATATTAAATATATGCAATTTTTTGAACCTCATATTTCAACGACACTGTTTAGAAAAAAAGAGATGTTCTCAGCTGAAAAATACAAGGTATAGAATGGTATGTTGAATATACTAACTTTTATATAAGAAAGAGAAAAATAAGTATTCATGCTTGCATAGAGAATCTCTGCAAGGATATGTAAGAATCTAATGAGGGTGTTTACCTGGGTGTGCGGGGTACAGGTGCATGGGGAGGGTGAACAGGGGAGTGGGAACAGGGGACTTTCCATTGTATGAGGTCCTCTGAATGCCTTACCTGCCTCCAAATTTTAAAAAGTTAGTTAAAAAACACAAGTGACATCTCCTAGATCCCCGATTCTCCTTCTAGGATAAGGAAAGGTGAAGTCTTCCTTCCCACATCTTTCCCCCACCCTTTTTTCTTTTCCTCTGACATAAAATGGGATTTGGAATTCAGGTCATTTTACATTATTACTTTTCATTATATATCTTCTTTAAAAGATTTTTTTTTTGAGATTTGCAATCTATTTCTAAGTCACTAAAATAAACTCTTAGATTCTGTATTTAAATTGATCCAAATGTTTTATTATGATTGCTTTCATACTGCAATGTCTCTGTGATCATAATTAAGATGCATTTCTTGCTTGACAAGGCAGCATTTGGGGAGTATTTTCCCCCACAAAAGTAGGTCAGTGGGTAGGATGGATTAGGAATACTTGAGTGGGCGAGAACCTTTTCTCTTCTCCTCACCAAGAAGCAGCTCAGCTTCCAACAGAATTGGAGTGTTGCAATGCACGTTCCTGCACACTGCTCATGCCACCCGTGGTCACCTGGGCTTTCACACTGTGATCGAGTCTGAGGCAAGCAGATTTTTTATTGTCTTTTAAGTAATCTGTTGTTGTTTCCTTTTTTCTTTTTGGATTCCTGCAGGATTTGTTCATGATCAAAATTTTCAAAACTTTTGCCAGGATATGATCAGGAGATAGTATTACCTGCTCATCAATTTTGCCTGGAACACTCCGGGGCATCCCGTCTGTAAACTAGTCGCTGTTCCATTCAGTAAAACTTTCTCCTCTTCTCTCTCTCTAAGTTCTGTGTCTGCTCCGTTCGCTCCATTCTCTTGCTCAGGATCACCATTTAGGTGGTTAATCTCTCCCCTCCATGTCCATCACGCAGGTGTCATTGTTTTTAGCTCTCTGCTCTTTTCCTCGGCATTCTGCAAGCAATTCTGAGCTTGCTCCTTTCCTTTTATTTCGAGTGTTTTATTTTCTGCTTCTAATATTGGCTTTATTTCTCATTGTTTTTTAAAACTCTTTCCAGCGCTATTTTTATTTCTACCTCTCTTCTACCTGGTTTTCCCCCAGCTTTACTGAAATATAATGGACATATAACATTGTGCACATAGGGCGTGCAACATGTTGGTATGAGGCACTTGTATGTTGCAAAATGACTGCCACCATCACCTTCATTAATCATGTCACATGTTACCATTTCTTTTTTGAGGTAAGTACATTTAAGATCTACTCTCTTAGCAACTTTCAGTTAAATTAACAAACAAATTAACAGTTTTTTTTTTTTTATCTTTGTTTTCCTCTTTCTTTTCTAGAGTTCTGGGGAGACACAACACATACACTACCTAACATTTACTCTTTTGATACAGTGGATGCTCTTCATGTGCCTCTTGAGTGTTCAACATCATTTTTTGCTGCTGCATTTTTGCTGCATAATCAGAGTTCTAATGAGCAGAAATTCCTCGTGGACTCATCCAGTTCCAAATGGACACTTTGGCTCCCAGTGCTGTTGATGTTTTGCATCTTTTGCACACCTTATTATTATTTCAAGTGTAACATGAGGAGGGGCAGATTTTCTGCCTAAAGACCACAGTAGTGAATTTGTGGTTTCCTGAAGGTCTTAGACCATATTGCTCAAAACTAACAAGAGTAAGGGCAAGAGACTGCGTTACACTATCTCTTGGGGTCCCCCTCAGCTGTAAGATATGCGTGAGATCAATTCATTCATTCATCCACTCACCCTTCCCTTTATGTATTTATTCAACTCATGTTTTTTATGTGCCTTCCATGACCAGAACTCTTTTAGAGCATCATTCCTGCATTCATCTCAGGCCTCCCCAGTAGATTGTGAGGACAGCATCTGGCAGCGAAAATAAATATATGAATATTTGACAAATGCATAAATGAGTTGAACAAGGGAATGGATCTACTAGAAGAAAATCATTATATCTCAATGATACCTCAGCATGACTTTTTGGTTATTCATGGCAATGTCCTCTTCCAAACAGAGAAGGTAATAAAATACAGACTCTGTGGTGAAATATTCATACCTTCATACACAATTATTTTGGGATCCATGGTAATTTAATGAAGGGCTGTATTAGCTAGGAAGAAAATAACCTCCTTCAGTATTTTGATTAAAAAATGAAAATCATTTCAAACATCTCTTTAAACACTTCACCAGCCTCCATATATGATATGTGAATTTAAATTATTTACTAAATCAAGGAGATTCCTTTAAGAGCTCCTATTGAGTAATTCGTAAGTGACTAAGCATTTTTGAAAGCAATACATAAGTTTGAAAACATTATTTTTTTTTAAAGATTTTATTTATCTGACAGAGAGAGAGAGACATAGCAAGAGAGGGAACACAAGCAGGGGGAGTGGGAGAGGGAGAAGCAGGCTTCCCGCCGAGCAGGGAGCCCGATGCGGGGCTCGATCCCAGGACCCTGGGACCATGACCTGAGCCACCCAGGCGCCCCTGAAAACATTATAATTCAAGTATCTTAACTGATTCAGACTTACCTCCTATAATTAGTCTAAATAAATGGGGTTTTTCTCAAGTTTTAAAACCTCTTCCAGAGAGAGACCCTGAAATATTTCAGATGCATTGGCTTCTTCGTTAGGCCTCCACGGTAAAAAGCATGTAAGCAACAATGCCGTCAATTCTAATTTGAAAGGTTTACTTAAGTCCTTTAGCCAGGCTGAGCAAGCCACGTGGGGCTCTCATTCAGAGGGAAGGTCCAGCAGGTGCCTTGGCCCAGAAGCAGGCTCTTCACATGGAGTCCATTAACCTCAGCTGGGTCCACAGATGAAGTCAAGGTTCCATGACCTTTTCGCTAACTCTAGCTGACATTCAGCATTTCCATCAACTATGAGCATAAGCAACAAACCAAGGTGGCAGTATTTTTGACTCTGCTGCTAGTGGAAACCACAGATAAATATTTCCATTTCACATGACCATCATTACGGATATCTCAAAATACCTTTTATGCCTCCACTACTTCAAAATTTATGGTGGTTATTGGACCTGATGCTAGATTTTGAATTGAGGGCATTATTGGAAAGAAGCACTTCTATTATTAGATCACACTTTTGATTTATTAACATTTTCATATCTGGATTTTGATAACTGGTTTTCTTTATAATATGATGTATTTTATTTTCTGCATTTGAAAATACTCTCCTGAGAAGCAGCCCCATAGGCTTCCTCAGCACACTCCTGCTACTTTGGAGGAGCACGAAAGAACACTGGGGTCGCAGAGATGGTAGTGAGGGAGGTGCAGTAGGAGACAAGGGCAGAGGAGAGGCAGGTGGGGAGGGGGCTCAGATCACAGCCCTGCAGGTCACTGGGAAGATTTGGCTTTTATTCTACAGACTTTGAGGAATGACATGAGGTCTTCTGAAGAACTGCTTTGATAGCCTGAACAGATCGCAGGGCACAAGGGCAGAGATGGGGGGACCAGGGAGGAGGCTGTTGTCACAATCCACCCGAGACATGATGGTGGCATGGACCGGTGCGGTAGCAATGGAAGTGGTGAGACATGGTCAGATTCTGGATATATTTTGAAGGCGGAAGTATTTCGAAGAATCTGACAAAGGAATGGGGGGGGGCTGACAGAGGGGTGTGTAAGAGAGAAACACAGATCAAAAATGGCCCAAGCACCTGAAATAATGGCATTGCCATTCTCTAAGATAAGAAAGTCTATGAGAGCAGCCCATTTGGGAGCAAAACTCAGGAGTTCAGTTTAAATTTGTTAGGTGTGAAACATCTGATAGTCATAGGGAGAAGCTGGGGAGGCACTTGGATCTGTTCACCTAGAGCTTAGAGGAGAGGTCTGGGCTGGAAATACCAGCTTGGGAGTTGCCGGCATATTGATGACATTTGAATCCTGGAGCACAGATGAGGCTCACAAGGGACTGAGGACCGCTAGAGAACGGAAACTGTCTGGGACCGGCCCTGGGGCACTCCACCATACAGACCGGAGAGGTGAGGCGAAGCCAGACCGGGGGGCTGGAAAGGAACAGGTGACAGCGGGAGCAGAGAAGAAAGTATTTCCAGGAGGAGGGAATAAGCAATTGTCAAAACACAATCACTGTCAGCCAACAACAGGTGCTGGTGAGGACGTGGAGAAAGAGGAACCCTCGTGCCCTGTGGGTGGGAAGGCAGACTGGGGCAGCCACTGCGGAAAACAGGATGGAAGTCCCTCAAAAAATTAAAAATAGAACTGCCATAGGATCCAGCAATTCCACTACTGGGAATTTACCCAAAGAATATGAAAACACTAATTCAAAGGGCTACATGCACCCCGATGTTTCTAGCAGCATTATCTACAACAGCCAAATTATGGAAGCAGTCCAAGTGGCCATCAATAGATGAATGGATAAAGAGGTAATGTACATATGATTATTACTCAGCCATAGAAAAGAATGAAATCTTGCCATTTGCAACAACTTGGACGGAGCTAGAGAGTATTATGCTAAGTGAATAAGTCAGGCAGAGAAAGAAAAATACCATGTGATTTCACTTATATGTGTTTAAGAAACAAATGAATAAAGGTTAAAAAAGAGAGAGAGAGACAAACCAAAAAGCAGACCCTTAACTAGAGAACAAGCTGGTGGTCGCCGGAGGGGAGGTGGGTAGGGGGCTCGGGGGGAGATAGGTGAAGGGAATGAAGAGCACACTGGTCACGATGAGCACCGAGTAATGTATAGAATTGTTGAGTCACTATATTGTACACCTGAGATTAATACAACACTTAAAAAAACAAAACTGATGGTCCTCCTGGACCTGCGCTGTCAGCATGGCCCCCACATGTCTCAAACCCTGCACGTCCCAGACCAATGCCATCACCACCACCCCCAACATTACAGGGCCCCCTCCAGCCGGCGGTCACCCACCTTGGAGCCTCAGAGCCACTCCTGGCTCCTGCCTTCTTCTTCTCCACGGGTAATTTGCCACCAAGTTTGTAAAAGTCATTTCTAATGTAGAACTCCCTTGGGTCCTGTCTGCTCTTCCCCGTGGCCACCATAATTCTTCCCTTAATTACTGAAACAACCTCTCAGCTGGCTTCCCTCCTTCCAAACCACCTCTTCGTGTGAGGTCAGAGGGAGCAAAGCACTGGCCCCTGCCCCCCTCCAGAAGCACATGGCCCTGGCAGTGCCCGCCTGGGCCGCCTGGCTCTAACCACACTCCCGGCCCCACCTCCCGCCCCTCCGGCCACGTCCCTCCTGCCACGGTCTGCACACCGCAGTCAGCTCAGTGTCCTGTCAACAAGCCCGCCCAGCCCGCCCTCTGTCCTTACTCATGTACCCACTCGGATACAGTGTTCCCACCTTCTCATCTGGGTCCAGTCCTCTTCATGGAAAGCGCCTCTGCCACTGAGTTGCTTGTATTCCCCTCCCAGGTTCTACAGAGTCTTATTCAGACACTGTTGTGTTTGCCACATTGTATCGTGGTCAGTACAACAGCTTTCTGGGAGTCCCTGTTGTCAGCTGGGCACACAGCAGGTGTTCCGCAAGTCGGCTGAGTTGAAAGTATTCATGGCTCTCGAGTGGATGTGTATGTCCCTCCCCTGCTCCCCACTACCAAATCCGTATGTGGAAGCCCTCACCCCCAGTGTGATGATATTTGGACCTAGGACTTTTGGAAGGTAATTAGGTTCAAAGGAGGTCATGAGGGTGGGGCCCTCGTGATGGGATTAGTGCCCTTTATAAGAAGAGGAAGCAACCAGAACCCCTCTCCTCTTCCCCCTCCCCCCTTTCCATCATGTGCAGAAGCAGTGAGAAGATGCTCTTTGTGAGCCAGGGAGGGACCCTCACCAGACATCAAGGCTTCTGGCACCTTGATCTTGGACTTCCTAACCACCGTAACTGTGAGAAAGAGATGGCTGTGGTTAAAGCCCCCTATCCATGGTCTTTTATCAGCCTGAGCCTTATCAGAGGAGGATTTGGCTTTGGGGGTGTGGCCTGTTATGGGACTCACCTGCCCTCAGGGCCTCGTGGTACACATTTTTGTTTAAAAAGAAAAAAAAGCTCCCCAACATGATTGTTTTTAGTCCATTTTGGTCACTAGTTATTCTGAGGCACAGGTTATGTCCTAGATGCTTTAGGTCCCCTGTGCCTTTGCTTATATCACTTTGTGTAGGGGACAACATAAATGCTACTCAGACCACCCTCCTCCCCCCACCCCAAACCCCCTACCCTTTCAATTAGTCACGAATTTATTCATCGAGTGAGTGTCCTGTAAGTGCCTACTGTGTGCCAGTACCCTGCCGGGTCCTGGGATCTTAGCCTCGCTGAAGGCTGAGCATCAGCTTCTTCTGCCTTTAGGCTTTCAGGGAGGGTAAGACTTCCCTCAGGAGGCAGTCTCTTTCCCTCATGAGCTTCCTCTGGGCTGAGACAAGCATCCATACCTCAGGAGCCCCCACGCAGTGCCTTACACACAGCAGGCTTGTTGAAGTAAATTCAATAGAACCTACAGGTTGGAGAAATGGTTTTGTTCTATACAACTCCGGCTGTCTTCTAAAGAGGTTGGATGTTTTTCCTTCAGGACATCTTGCAAGATTTTGATGCATGCGTTTGTAGGCAAGAGCCACATAACAGGGAGGAAGAATGTGAAGTTCCTACGGCAATCCTAGGGGTTGGAGTAAGTAGAGGGAGGATGGGAGAGAGAACAGGGAGCAGAGGAGTCAGGTGATGGGATGCCTTTTCCACGAGCCCTCAATCTCCAGCCTTGCTTTAAAAAGTTGCCAAATGCCTGGTACTAATGGATGTCTTGCTATGAGTAGAGACCAGTCAAGGAACTGAGTTTTGTATCCCAGTTGACCGAGGGCAGGAGAGACAGCATATGAGGTCAGTGCAAGAGGCAGTCAGAGGCAGAGCGCCCAGGCCAAGGTAAGCCCCCAAGAACTGTCAGAAGTCAGTTCCAGAAGCCTTCCGAATTCCCAATATCTGGAACTGACAGGGGTCAGAGATAACTCCACTTAAATCTCAACCTCAGAGTGGCAAGGGTATGACAGTGAGTTTATACACATGGTGACATTCCACATATACCAGAAAGTTCAGAGAAGAAAACAGAACTTGGCAAGTTTGGAGATGCGAAAGGAGACAGGAAGGTCTCCGGTGTGGAGGGAGGAGGAGGGAAGGTCTCCACCGCAACTCGGCACCTAGAAGCATCATTACACGTGCGAACATTTTCTCAGAACAGAAGAAGCCAGAGGAATTCGGATGGGATTCTTCACACTGCTGTTCTTTATGGCCTTTCAAAATAACAAGTGTTTGCTCTGCTGGAACAGCCACACGATGTCAGAAATAGTTTAAACTTATTTATCTAACCTCAAAGACAGGCTATTTCCCCCAAGACACGGAGCTCTGAAATAGCCAACGTTCTGTTTCCACAATGCTGGAATAGTTTTTGGAAGGCAAATGTGGAAAAAAAAAAAGTTCAGATCTGGAGGGCTGTAAAGCATGTGTTGCAGAAAGCCTGCACTTCTGGGTGTCTTTAAAATAATCACTGTTTAGAAACAGATATCCTTCATCCTTGAAAGGCCCATGAAACATTCCATACTGCAGAATCCTTGGATGATTCCAGACTGCTCTAAAAGGCTGGATTTTTTTTTTATTTTTTATTGTTATGTTAATCACCATACATTACATCATTAGTTTTTGGTGCAGTGTTCCATGATTCATTGTTTGTTCATAACACCCAGTGCCCCACGCAGAACGTGCCCTCCTCAATACCCATCACCAGGCTAACCCATCCCCCTACCCCCCTCCCCTCTAGAACCCTCACTTTGTTTTTCAGAGTCCATCGTCTCTCATGGTTCGTCTCCCCCTCTGACATACTCCCCCAAAAGGCTGGATTTTTATATCAGTGTGTCGCATATATTATCCCTGTATGTTTTTGTTCATTTCTTTGTTTCCTCCAGCTACTCAACACTCATACAATATTCTGTATTTTTTTTTCCACACACATGACAATTGAAAGTTGAAGCTACCATTAGTTACCTCCAGGAGCTCTGAAGAAATGGTGGTGTCAATTTATAGGATAAGAGGCAAATTGAACACGGTGTAGACAAACCACAAGGGGAGTCATTACTAACAAATGAAACAAACAAGAGCTCACAGTTGCAGTGTCAGAGGAAAAAAAGAAAACCTCACCATTACCAGCACAAAGAGTATATACTGTCCTTGAAAGTGGGGTCAGTCTTCACAAGGTAGTAAATGTTGTACGAAATGTTCCCATTCTGAGTTAACTACATACCCTTCTGTTCTTTCTGGCAATATCTACTCTATGCTTTTTGGATATAAAGACCATCCATCTATGATGCCATATCTAGAACTTCCTCCAAGTATGAGGCTACGGCTTTTACCAACCACAGAACTCTCTTGAATAGCTGCTGAAGTACTTTCTCTTTTCTAACACAATGATGTTAACAGATTGACATAATCAGGTCCCCAAGCAATTTGATCTGAGGAATTAGAAACACTCTGGGTCACAGCATCTATCCCCAATTCCATATTTAAGAGTCTTTCCCCAGAGGCTTTTAAAATGTTTCTTCTGACAGGGAGCAATGTTGTCAACAAGTCTTCTCCTGGTGTGGTCATCCCTGACTTCTGCTTTGCTTGGGACTGGACACTTCTCATCACATCTCATGAGAGCTACACAGTCCACTGCTGGATATTATCCTCCAGGGCCTTGTTCATAGGCTATAAAGGGCCCATGAGAGTTAGGCCACATATGACCTCTACACCAAAACCCTCCAGTGGTTCCTTGAAGAATAAGACTCAAAGTCAGAGCTGGTGCAAATCAAGCATAGTGATGCATGCTGAAGCTATACAAGTGGCATATACCATTCACTCCCGTACGTAGAATTCTGGAACGACAGCTCAAAGGAGGACAGCCTTGGACTTTCTGGAGACCCTTTCTGATCAACAGCAATTTTGATAACTGATCAATGTAACATGGGGATTCAGATGAACAAATAGCTATGATACGGTCCTCAAAGGCTACACTGGAAAGTATTGTCTATTTGGAAGTCATGCACCATGGCCTTCAAGTTGGTCCTGCTGCTGTCACCAGCAAACCCAAACCAACAGTGGGGCCCCTGAGGTGACATCCCAAGGCTGGGCTGACTCCACACAAGGCTCCCTTTCCACCTCCCTCAAGGTTCTGGCTCTTTGCTTGTTTTTCCAAGCTGCCCCCACTTACCCTATAAAATGGCTCCTTTCTCCTTAGGAATGGTTGGGAGTAAGATTCTGTTTTCCTAGCTCCAAAGCTTATACTCTTCTGGGAGGATAAAGGCAAAAAAGCCCTTTCAATTTATGGGTACCAAAGGCTAACAAGCACTCATCCTCCAGCCTTGGGGACCTCACTGTTTCCCAAACTGTGTAATGCTAAGATTTTCTATGTGCTCTTCTCTCTTCTGCAGATTATTTGCTATTCTCTTTTACCACTTGGAAAATTTCTGCTCATTCTTTTTTTTTTTTTTTTTAAGATTTTATTTATTTGAGAGACAGAGAGAATGAGTGGTGGGGAATGGCAGAGGGAGAGGGAGAAGCAGACTCCCTGCTGAGCAAGAAGCCCAACGCAGGGCTCAACTGAAGGACCTGGAGATCATGACCTGAGCTGAAGGCAGACACTTCACCGACTGAGCCACCCAGGGGCCCCAGTTTCTGCTCATTCTTAAAGATCCATTGTAGGCCCTCTCTTCCCTGACCCTGTCTGATGCTGAAGCTGATTCCTTCTCTGTGGACCTTTGGACACTGAGGGCTCAGCTGTTGACAGGCCTGACTCCACCTTCAGAATGAGCCCAGAGCGTGGATGCAGGCCCTGCCACGTAGCCACCTTGCCCTTTACTCCTTGTTACCCACTGTTTCCTGAGGATGTCTCTCATTTTGAAATAACATTTGCGATAGGTCCCAGGAGACTCTTTGGCCACACTTACTGGCTAATGCATTGGTTCTTAACTTTGGATACACATCAGAATTGCCTTGGGGACTTAAAAAACACAACAACATTCTCAGGCCATACTACAGATAAATTAAGTCAGATTCTCTGGGGTAGGGTGGGTGGGGTGGGAGGTAATATCCAGGCCTGTCCATAATAAAATGACTTTAGTATACCATGTGTCAGTCATGAAAATGAATACATGGCTGTTGCATTATCAAATACATAACCAGGGTGAACAAATGTAAAGATAAATGAAATCAATGAAAAGATTAAAAAAAAAAAAACACACAAAAAAGAGAGAGGCACCTAAGCCCGGATGTTAATGCAGATACTGAAATTCTATTCAGGTCCCATGGTATTTTCCCCACAAGAAGTATTTTTTTTCCGTCACCGGGTCCTGAATGCTTTGTGTAGACTATACCAAGAAGCCCTCATGCTTTTTTATTTCTGGGAGCTGAATTCCAACAAGATTTTCTCTCTCTCAGTCGGCACCCTGTGCGGGCCCCATGGGCCCTACTCTAGGAAGGCACAGTTGGGGCAAAGGAGTGAGAGCAGATGGATGGGTCGCTGGAGGGCTTTCACTAATTCCATGTGTTTTATACAATAGGTATTCCTCCAGCCCCCACAGCTAACCTGTGCCCTCTGTCACTGTCTGCGGGTCTCACAGCATGCACAGTGAGAAGCTGAGACTCCTGGGGGACAGAGAGCAAGGGAGAGCCTTTCTTAGTGCATAAGTAGGTGGGGTAAGTAGGTTGGATGTTGGCTCCTGCTGGCTTTTAAGAAAAGCCTCCCAACTGTTTACTGGCAAATCTCATACAGGTCTGGAAAACTCAGCCCTAGCCACTCTGGCGCATGCTCCCACAGTCTTCTGAGGAACCAGGAGAACACGGGGCCAGCCTAGAGCCACCACACAGGGGCTCATGGAATTGAAGCAACTTATTTCTTTAGAAACCTGGGCTTCAAGAGAATACTTGAAGTCTGAAAGCAAAGAGGATGAACCAACCCAGTTCCTGCCTCCTGGATCACCTCAGGTCTGTCGTACACAGATCAACAGGCTCCAACAGGACCAAGTCAGGGCCATTTTATTGACCTTAAAATTTAGGTGGCTTTAATGGGTCTTCACGTCAGAAATGTGGTAATGAAAAAAAGCCAGGAGGTGAAAGCTATTTTAAATCTGAAATAAGATGTAATTGTAGCAAGGTTATATGTTATTTTGGGACCAGAAACTTGCCAACGGATCATAGGCACTACTCCAGTGTTCCAATCGGTGACTCTCAAACACTGTTAGTAGTAGAACCAATTTAGGAGAAAGTCCAATTTACAACACTATAAAACATGGAGGTCTTCTAGTTGAACTGTATGTTGGGGGAGAGGGTAGGTAAGAGAGAAAGGTAAGATTGGTGTCCTTGACAGGCTCCATGGAATCTACAGTTTGAAAACCACTGGCTGATCTGCTGGTCTACCGATGGTAGACAGAAGAAAGGTTGTTTGTGGACCGGGAAGGAGTTGGGCCCAGGAGGTGGGGTCACGTGATAAGAGGCCTTATGGGTCAGCCTGTCTTCATCATGTGAAAGAGTGAAGATTAACGTGAGGCTGGAGGTCTGTGAGGTCTGGGGGACGCAGAGACACAGTGCTGGGGCTGAAGACAGAAGTGGGGTGTAGACACTTGAGGATGAAAACAGTGTTGTTGATAACAGGACCAAACCACAACAGCTGTGGTCTGGAGGCTTGAAGACGCGGCATGACTCAGTATCTGCAGACATACACACCCAAGCGTGAGGCTTTTCACAAGAAGTATGAAATTTGATAGGTTCTAGAATAGCCCTTTCTGTTTTTCATCTTACATATTCAGCTACCTTATTCTAACATTTCTCGCTCCTTCCTGATTGTGCGGAGACTCATGTTTTCTCCACATGGGAAACTGACGTAGATTAAAGAGGACAAAATCAGCGCTCAAGGAGCGCTGGGAATAGAGCTTCAGCAGGTCGTCAAAGAACAGAAAACGGTTTTACAAATGAGTCTTTTTAATCCCCTAACTCAGTAATCCAAATCTGAACACAACGAGGTCTGGGGCAAGCCTATCAAGGTTTAGGTGAGGGAGTGGGGAGTCATTACCAGACAGCCCACGATTTGCCACGTCCCTCCCCGTCGCTGCAGTAACAGCGAGAGCCCGTGTCTGGGTGGGACCTCCGTCAGCCCGGGCGCTGACCCAGCTCGCTCAGGCAGACCCCTGACCTAACCCTGGCCGGCCTCCTCATGTACTCTCCCTGGACCCTCCATCTCACACCATGGGGCACTTCTGCAGGCGACGGTGGGGCCTGCTTGTTGCCTATACCTAAGCCTCTGACCCTTGTCCCCAAGCTGTGGTACTTCCTACTTCCCCCATCAGGCCTCTATTTTGACACCCTGCTCTCTGGTTAGCACTCTGGGGTTCCCATTCCTCTGTCTCGATACCAGATTCTGTCCCTCTGGTGTCTTTCCATGTGTCTCCCCGTGTTCGACTCAATTGTTATCTGCCAACACTCTGGGCTGACCTGGGGACACCTATGTCCCAGATCTTCAATTAACGACACATCGGTTGCTAAATGCCAGATAGGCCTTCTCTCCCTCTTGGACAGAACAGAAGCATTTAACATCTTGAGTAACTGGTCCAACAATCCAATCAATGACTGTAATACAATTCCACTGATTTCAATTTATGGCTCTCTGTAGTTTCTTTCCCCTCTAATATTTCATCCACCCTGTAGGCAGAATGCTCTTTCTAAAACACAGATCGGCTCACACCACTACCCTGCTTAAAATTTTTCTTGCCTTCCCAATGCCAATGAAATGAAGTCCAAGGGTTTTAGCCTGACATTAAATGCCCTTCACAATCTGGTCCCAACTTATACTTCCAAAGCCCCCCTTCCCACTCTCCTTCACACACTCTGTTTTAAGTCACACGGATCTGACTGTGGTTTTGCAAATAAGCCAGGAGCTTTTGCATTTCTGTGCTTTTGCATATTATGCTGTTTCTTCTGCTTCAAATGGCTTCCTTTTTGTTCCAAGTGGCCTAGTTGTAACATCGTCTGTCCTGTAAACCTCTAATCCTTCAGAAGCCTTAACTATTCTCTCGTAGGTATCTGATGCACTTCATAAACACTTAGATTTCTGCATCTGTTATATCATAGTTTCCTTGTCTGTAAAGCTGCAAATTACCAGGTCTTATTCATCTCTGTACTAAAGAAGTAGATTGGGTTTAGCAGATGCTTAGTGAATGCTTGCTGAACGGATGGAAAAATGCATGGAATTTTCAATCACCCATGATTGATTGTTTGGTTGAATATGGCATTAAGAGAGGAGGATGCTGGGAAGATTTCTGTATCACAGGCAGAAGTAGGAAAAACAAGGGATGGGTAGCCTTCTTGAGCAGGAGAAAAGGTTTTAAATATATTTAAAAAGAATTTTAGCAAGTTTAAAGATTGTATATGGTTTAAGCAAGAGGTAAGCATAATATAGAAGAGGGAATACATTTCAAAAAGCGCAGGTTGAGGAAGATAAATTAGTTTTAATATGGTCCAAAGCAACAAAATACTTAGTTCACAAAATAGGAACAAGCAGATGATCCCCAGGTTTTCTTTTTAAGTATTCTGAAAATTATATGCAAAATTTTGTGGGTAAATGTATTTTTCTGGAGCAATGGTTCTTTTTTTTTTTTTTTTGGAGAGGATCAAAGAAATTTGTGATTTAAAGATGTTACATCACTACCATCGAACTCCACACTACATATAAACTGATGGTTGATGGGGGAAAATAATTGTCAGAGAGATGAGCTATGTATAGGAATTTAACCACAAAATTTTGCTGCACCACAAAAATGTTCTTAAAATCCTCCCCTATAAGGGAAATTATTAAACCCAGTTAAAAAAAAAAAAAAAAGGAGCCAGTAATTCCATTAGCCATCAACAAAACTTTAGGTATACTCCACAGCATTTTAATCCTAAAAAAAAAAAAAATCCCATGATTAAGAAAATACTTTTAAATTTATGTCATACGTTCTGACAACAATCTTTTAGACATGAAAGGCTTTCCTTCCCTCTACGCATGTTGCAGAGCACCAAGCACCCCACCGCCCCCTGGGCACACTGGCTTCCTGCCACCTGCTTGTCCATACTTGGTGGGGGGTTAATCCTGTAACTTCTACCTACTTGTTTCCCTATCCTTTCCTATCGCTGGGCAGCATAACAGTGAGAGGGATGGAGGGCTTAAACCCACACCACTGGCAAGTTTCACTTTCTAGAAGGTAATTTGTGATATGCATTTTGAGTTCTAGAAATTGTAATGCCTTATGTTATAAAAATATTGAGTGACCTGTGGCCCAGTCACTCCAATCCTGTTAATCTGTTTTAAAAAACTAATCTCAACAACACAAAGAAGTTATATGCACAAAAATGTTCCTTACACCGCTAGACGTAACTGTAAAGAGAATAAGCAGCTTAAGTTTCCCTAAATAAGAGAATGGCTTAGTCGTGCTACATTCATAGAATTTGTACGGCAATTAAATGATATTTATGATTTTTTTTTTTAGCACCATGAGAAAATTCTTTGACTTAATGAGAAAAGGTTACAGGAATGTGAAAAAGTAGAAACGCTGGTTGTGTCTTGGTGATATTTTGGGACTTTCTTTGCTTCTTAATACTTTGCTATGCTTTCTAATGATTTTACAATGAGATGGGTTACTTTTTATAATGAGACAAGAAAACAGAAAAAAAAAGGCGAGGCCTTCAGAGCAGAAGGAGTGCTGGCTCCAGCCCTTCATGGACTGGGTTCGTCACTTTGGTCAGGTCTCCCCTCTCTGGGTCTTGTTTTCAAAACATAACGGTGGGACGCATGGATTTCAAAGGTCGCTCAGTATGCAACTCCCAAGACCAACACCTGGATGGTTTCCATCCAAGGCCATCCAAGTTGCTTCAAATCACCCTCTGGATTTACTGCCCTCCAGTTAACTCGTGTTTCCTTAAACATCAGCTTTTAAATCAAGGAAAGACGTTTTTCAAATCATCAAATTCCAGTTTCACCACATCACAGATTCTTACATTCTTTGGTTCCTTCCTTTTCATCATAACTCTAGTGTCTGAGTCATAATATAGGTAAATGGGTTTTTCATGGGCTGGTGTTCCAGCTCCAAGTAACTCCTTGATAGGGACATCATATCTACCTTTTTTTTTTTTCCATTAAACATTTTTTTTTCATTGAAGTAGGGTTGATATATAATATTAAGTTAGTTTCAGGTGTATATCATAAGGATTCAACAATTATACACATTATGAAATGCTCACTACAATAAACGCATTATATTATTGACCATATATCCTGTGCTGTACTTCTCATCCCCACGACTTCTTTACTTTATAACTGGAACTTTGCACCTATTCACCCCCTTCAACCATGTCAACTGTCCCCCCGTCCATTTCCCCTTTGGCTATCTAGAGAGAGATTTTCTTTCTGGGTTCCCTCTCAGTCTCCCTGATATTGGGTGAAAACACTTGTTGGCACTCAGTTCTAACCCAGACTGGGCAGATATCTTAGCTCAAGCATTTTTCCTACTTTTACTTCCATTTGTCCCAGACTCCTACAAGAGACCAGGTGGCCAGCATAGAATTTTAGGGCTGGTCATCAGCCTCTAATCCCTTACTCTGGAACAAAAACCCTGGGCGAAGGTGAATCTGTGACAGGCCCAATGTCTCACAGCGAGGCCGAGGCAAGGGCTGGGAGGGGAACTGGAAAAAAAAAAAAGGCAGTATAACAGGTAACCACAGGTCTACCACGCAAAATTAGTGCCCATTCACACTGGACTCTATTTGCTTTAGTTCTTGGTTAAGCACTAAAGTATCACAGCTAGGCTAACATTCCTTCCCCACACTTCTCCTTTTCTCCCGGGAGTCTGGGAGTACCAACCATCCTGCCACCGGGGTCCATCCTTCCCGTGAATATCTGCGTATTTTTGCCATCGACTTATACACTGATAAATAGTATCGATGACTGCCTTGTAGGTTTTAAAACCTTGTAGCATTATCCTCTTGTGGGTATTCGGATTGCAGATTGCGATTTTAATGAGATACAATTTATGTACTGTACAATTCACCCTTCCAAGGGTACAATTCGGTGATTTCTTTTCTTTTTTTTTTTTTAAAGATTTTATTTATCTATTTGATAGAGAGAGACACAGCGAGAGAGGGAACACAAGCAGGGGGAGTGGGAGAGGGAGAAGCAGGCTTCCCGCCGAGCAGGGAGCTGATTTCTTTAGCCCACTCATAAAGCCGTGCAACCATCCCTACTCTGTAATTCATAACGTTCTCATCCCCCCCAAAGACATGTATGCCCGTTAGTCATCCCGCCCGTTTTCCAGGCTCTTAGTCACCGGCAGCCTCTTATCTGTCTCTGCGGATTTGTCTGTCCTAGACATTTCATGGAAATTTAATTACACAATATGTGATCTGTTGTGTCTGGCTTCTTTCACTAACTGTAATTTTTCAAGATCCATCCGTGTTTTAGCATGGATCAGTTCTTCATTCCTTTTTATGGCCAAAGAAAATTCCATTGCACGGATATGCTACATTTTGTTTATCCACTCATCAGTGATGGGCTCGGAAGTCATTCCTACTCTTTGCCATGGGCCTCTCTGCACACGTTTTTGTGGGGATGTGTGTTCTCATTTGTCTGGGGCATATACACCTAGAAGTGGAATTGCTGGCTTTCACTTTTGGGGGAACCGTCAGACTGTTTTCCAAAGCAACTGCACAATCTTAGATTCCTACCCGCATGGCAAGAGGGTTCTGTCTTCTCTACTTTCTCCACACTTCTATTACCTGTCTTTCTGATTACAGGTGTCACAGTGTAGAAAGTGGCATCTCATTACTGGACATTGTGTACAACTGCTGAATCGCTAAACTCTACCTTTGAAACTAATAATACACTATACGTTAGCCAACTGATTTTAATAAAATTTAAAAAAAGAAAAGAAAGTGGCATCTCACTGGGGTTCTGACTTACATTTCCCTGATGACTAAGGATGTTGAGCATCTTTTTATGGGCATATTGGTCATTTGTACATTTTTTAGAGAGATTCCACTCAGATCATTTGTCTGTTTTAAATGAGGTTGTCTTTTTATTGCTGAGTTCTAAGAGTTCCTTTTATATTTTGGACACTCTTCCCAAATGTATGATTTGCCGGAAATTTTCACTCATTCTGTGGGTTTTCCTTATACTTCCCTGACAGTGTCCTTTGCAGAACAAAAGTTTTTCAGTTTGAAGAAGCCCATTCATCCACTTGTTCTTTTTTGTGCTTATGCCCCAGCTAAGAAATTACTGCTTGGGGCACCTGGGTGGCTCAGTCAGTTAAGTGTCAAACTTGATTTCGACTCAGGTCATGGTCTCAGGGTCATGAGATCGAGCCCCACATCAGGCTCCATGATGAGTGTGGAGCCTGCTTAAGATTCTCTCTCTCCTTCTCCCTCTGCCCCTCTTCCTGCTAGCATTCATGCTCTCTCTCTCAAATAAATAAAATTTTTTAAAGACATATGGGGTGCCTGGGTGGCTCAGTAGGTTAAGCATCTGCCTTTGGCTCAGGTCATGATCCCAGAGTCCTGGGATCGAGTCCCGCATCAGGCTCCTTGCTCAGCGGGGAGTCTGCTTCTCCCTCTGCCTACTGCTCCCCCTGCTTGTGCTCTCTCTGTCTCTCTGACAAATAAAATCTTTAAAAAAAAAGAAAATTATAAAATAAATGATGTTCTTACTAAGCATTAACACTAAAAAAAAAAACAACCCACTATTAAGATTTATCAGTCATTTCTCTCAGATGAGCTTTCCCTTCTTACCAGAAGGTGGCAGAGAGGATGCAGCTTAAACTCTTCTTCCCGCATTTTTAAAAGAAAGAAAAATTTTTTTTAAAGAGCAAAGCAAAAAATTCTTGCAGCTGAAAACTTCTAACTTTTAAACATACAGATTTGCAGGTTCTATTATGTAATACAGTTATGAGAAATATCACCTAAGAGAGACCAGAGACAATCACTTTTGATACCCACACGAATTAAATAAAACATATTTGGCCATACCAAAAAACTATGAATCTGTCTAAAAGGTATGAATAGATGAGCTCATTATAGTTACTGGAAAATATTTTAAGGGCAACTGAAAAATAAAAGACAAATTTATACATGCCGCCAATTCACAGAAATAATCTCCATGTGCAATATGAAAATATAATTTTATGACGCTCGTTCGAGTCTCTACCACCTTCGTCTATAAGTGAAGGGCTGGATTAGATGAAACCCAAAGTCCCTCCTTTCACTAACGTTAGTGGTACATTTCCCACTGCCGAGACGAGGGCAGGAAGGTCCCATACGAGCTAGTGACAGAACCGTCTCTGAGACCCATTTTTTGACCCTTCCCCAACTTCCCCATCTGTCTTTAAGAAGACAGATCTCCAGAAAAAGCTACATTCGTATGGCCTTTGCCCATAAGAAAACACAGTCCAGGTTTATTTAAAATGGCACATAAACTCAAAATGAGACGGGTTTATTTTGAGAAGAAAGGGTCCTGCTGAGTCCCTGGGGAGCTAGTCCACAGGGGACGGCCGCCAGGTAAGCAAACAGCCAATGGGGCCGCGTCTGGCAGGAGGAAGGAGGGAGCAAGGAGGCAGAGGGCCCCCAACACCGAGCTCCCTTCAGGCCCCCAGGGAGCAGCGGTGGGGGGGGGTGGGCACAAGGGGCTGCCAGAGTCAGAGGGAGGTCAGAGATGGCCCGCGTGCTCACGGGGCCTGGCGCACAGAATAAAACCCAGACGCGTTTAATGGTCTTTGCTGGAGGCTTCCCTCACAAAAGCAGTTGCCACCGAATCCAGCCGCTGACTTATGACGGCAAATAATACACTACAATCCTTTCAAGGGCTCATCCCCCCACCCCCCAGAATGCCTGATTTTAAACTCTTGTGGAAGTAAGAAATGTAGAAATAATGTTAAAAGTTGGGGTTTCTCTTCATAGAAGTCAGATCTATTTTGCAGAATCCTCTGCAGGTGTAGGGCTCTAGAAACCCTAACCCTTTGTGGCTTGGCAGCTGCAAAGTTCCGTTCTGCTTTTCTCCTCGGCGTGGCCCGGGAATGTGGGCCCCGTTCTGTAATGGTAGGTAGCGCTTTGCCAGAAAACTCACATACTTGTGGGTGGAGTCAGTTGGGAGGCTGGAGGGATTTTGCAAGTCTGTGAAGGCCAAACACTGCAGGGACTTCCAAGGGGTGAAAAATAATACCTTGGGGGTTAGCAAATTTCCACTGCTCGTGGAGCCAAAGGTGCAGCTCTGGAAACATGGCAAGAAACGGACCATTACAGGGAGTGAGTGCTTGGAAGGTGGATGGAGGTGTCCTGGGCTCTCTTCGCTACGTGTGCGGTCACTGTGTCACTGAGAGCAGCGTGAGGGCTCCCCGGGTCACCCTGCTCACCCAGGCCACGGCCAAGGTAAGATCCATCCAAGTGGCTGCAACTTACAGGGGCCCCATTAGCTGGAAACCAGGGAGACTCAGACGTCCCGGAAGTGAATCAATGCACGGTAAATCACGGGTATACGCTCTGTCCCCTTAAAATAGATCTTAATTGTGAAGAGGTCCCAAGGCTCCCTGAGAAACTGATCAAAGTTAATCACACAGCACCCCTGACCCCATAAAATGGACATGTGTGCAGGCTATAATGTTGATCTCAGTTTAGAGATGCGTGGGCCCAGGTTAAGGCAGAAGAATCGGAGCAAGAATGGCCTGACATTAAGGCAAGGTCGGACTGAAAGTGTTATTTCTATTAAAGAAAGCAGTCAGTTAGAAAGAAGCCTTCTCTGCCATGGCGAACAAAGCTGAACGAGCCACTGAGGCACAGACTGGTTATGCTTGGCTTAGGACAGTCCAGGATAGAGACAGTGTGGGCTGGGAGACCTCGAGATTCCCACCCCCAGACCTGGTTTTGCCTAACACAGGCTTTGCCCAGCTGCAGGACACCTCCAACAGTTTCCAGCAAACCCCCTCGCTGACGCTCTGCTCACCAGGCAACCACAGGACTAGAAGTTGGCTTGTTGTGTAGGTCTGCCCACAGCAACAGTGTCCTGGTCACGCCTGAGCACGCCAGCGTGCGAGGCAGTCATAGTCCTCACGGGAAATGGAGACATGGGCATTTTGTTTTACACCCTGGTCCCTTGAGTTGGTCTCACCCTTGAGAGACAGATCCACTCACACTTGAGTGAGACTCAAGATTGTTAAGCCAGTCAGGCTGAGGTCTAAGATGCCAAACTGAGAGCTGCCATCTCTTGCAACACTGGGCTGGCCCATGCTCCCTGCCCCCTCCCCCGCAGAAACACCCAGACTTGCCTTTTACAGGACATCGGATTGTCACATCGGCTTGCAGGGCTGCCCCCACGACGCCTCCAACCACGACCGACAGATGGCTGTGTTCCAGTCTGCTGATATTTCTTTCGATAGACAAGATGGCAGGCGCCTCTTCATTGAAAGGGAGCAGGAAACTCTGTTAGGTTCAGGCTTTTGCGCTGGTAAACCATGCCACATCTGGTAAACTTGGTAGAGCTCACTAAGAGCAGGGGCAGAGTCGGGCTCTCTCTGTCTCCCTCATGGTGCCCCATTAGGACCGGCACATACACGGCCCGGGGGGTGCTTAGTGCCCAGATGGACAGGCGGACAGACGGATGGATGAATGCATTCAAAGAGATACCCATGGGGTGTGCTGCAACAACCATAGATAGGCTATGAGGTTGTTCTGGTTTATAACCATAATTGAGGATAAATCCCTCTTTGATAAATTGAAAAAGAAGGAATTCAGAAGTTCGTAAGAAGCCAAGAAGGCAGGGCAGGGTATCCCCTGGATGAACTAAAGCGGGGTCCAATACACCAGGGGCTTGGGACCCGCTGACTCTTTCTCTGGAAGGAACACTCGAAACAAACCTGCCTAAAACTTGCATGGAAAAATAATAATAGCAACAAAGTCACAGAGAATCAAGAACCTAATCAAGGGCTTTTTATTTCCCTGGATTTTGAGAAACGTAGACTTTCAACAGATTCATTCGTTAACTCACTCAGGAAATATACTCTGTGCCTGAGATGAACGACAGGAATACAAAGTTGGAAAACAGCCATTCTTGCCCTCAAGCAACTCCGGTTGGTGGGAGACACCAAACCACAGGGGCTGGTGGCTGCTGAGACAGAAGGAGGTGCTGGTTGCCCAGAGGTCGCTCAATAGCACGTGAGCGTCAAGGAAGGCCACATCCCGGAAAGGGTGCTGACAGGACATCCCTCTACGGAGGATGGAGGACGACCTCCATAATGGCCTTCCCTACTCCACCATTAGCACCTGAGCTGCTGGAGGGTGAGGGCTGTTTTATCACCTATGCATAGTGCATGCAAAACGAATGCATTTCAGTGGACTCTTTGGTATCCACGTATTCAGGGGCTAGAGGACATGCTGTACCAGCTCTCTCAGGAATCTGGATTGTCCTGGATGGGCTTAAGGGGAGACTCGTGAGCCCTAAGGGGGCCTGCCATTCCTCCCAGGAATTCCCGAACCTTGGGACTGACATTTTCTGGGAGGGGGCTGATGCTCACAGGAGGGTCGACGCACAGAAAATCAAGGCCTGGAGGCCCTACCTTGGGAATGCAGCCAGGGGAGGAGCTCAAGCCATACAGGTTCAAGAGCTTTTAAAAATCACCTGGTCCAACCTTCTCAATGTGCAGATAGATATGAGGTACCCGCCAGCAAGCTCAATGCTCAGTTGTCCCGAATGCTGGATTCTCATCCTTGGTATTGCTCCCCTCCTCTTAGTCTCCGTGAGCCACAGATCCCAGAAACCACAGAGCAAAGAGCTGGAGGAGGGAGCTCTTGGTTTGTTTTTAACCCCAGAACAGGAGCTTGCCACAAGGAAGCAAGGAAGCGTTGCTTACCACCTAAAAGCATTCCTTCATAATTAAGCACATTTTCATGTTAAAATGACACCACCTCCCTCCTGGGAAGAAAGGCACTAATTTACAGTCACAACCTCCTAAGAGTGTGATAGGTATGCCTTTGGAGGTAGACAGCCCTCTTTAGAGGATAATTATTCTCTCGCATTGGCGGGTGGCACTTAAAAAAACGAGAAGCCTATACTATCCATGCTGCCGGGGAAACTGTCTCATTAATTCCCGGTTCTCGGAAGGTGAGCTCTAAGGCAGATGTTTTCAAGATCTGGTCCACAGGCCAGCAGCATCGGTATGACTTGGGACCATGTTAAAAATGCAAACTCTTGGACTCCGTCCCAGACCTACTGAGTCAGAAGCTCCAGGAATGGGGTCTAGAAATCTGTGTTCTGACCACCCCCTTACCCTCGGGTGCTCCTGCTGCTTCACGCTGACATTTGGGAACTGCTGCTCTAGGGAACCCCAAACCAGGCATTCCGGGGTTTCAACAACGGGCATTACCTGCGTAGAGCACAGGAGAACTCTCCACGTCTGAACCGAGATGGTTAGCTACAGAGCATCCATACGTTCCTTGTTCCTTCTTTGTAGGGTTCCGTATTTGCATTTTTCCCATTCCGGCCAAGATTATCCTGTAGAACAGTTAGAAAGGGGTGAATTCATGTGACGTACTTCACTGCTCTGGGTCCACAGCATGTCTCAGGGAAAAGAAGACTGCAAAATTAGACCCTGGGTTGGCAAGGATCCCGCCCATAAGACTGGAGGGTGGAAAAGTCTTCCTCCTGCGCTTGAGCTCAGAGACATGGTAGCTGGACAGTGCTTGGAGAGCCAGTCTTCCTGCCTCACTTTGCATGAGAAGAGACTTTTCTGGATGGACTCAATGCTTACTCTACCACATTTTCAAAAAGACAAACAAGCAAGCATCAGCTGGCAGGATGTTAACCCCTCATTTTGTGTCCAAATCCTTCCTCACGAACAGCAGGTATGGATGTTTCAGTTTGGATTTTCACACCGGAAGTGAGCGGGTCGTTAGTTAATGCTGCTTGACTCTAGCTGTTAGCTCACCATGACTGTACAAAAAAGTCACTGGGGCAACAGTGCTAAGGCTGTGTTATACTGGACTTGGAGCAGGCTGTTCCGAATCGGGGCTGACCTGTATGAGTGCCATATGGTTTCCCCATTACTGATCGCCATAAACACCTGCAGGTAAATAGCACAAGAACCAGAGTTGTTCAGGTGTATCCTGACGGATGAGGTCATTATTCAGGGAAGAGGAAAGGATGCTTGTTCTGCTTTTCTTTTAATTTTTTCTTAACGATCTGAAGCTGCTTCTCGATCACCTGGACCAGTGGTCTGTATACTGTTTTCTTCCCTGCCGCCTCCCGCTTTCCAGATCTTAGCCATACGGACTATTCTGACCGCTAAATGCTGTGTGTTTCTTCATGAACTGAGCTGGGGCCACTTCTCCATTTCCTGTCACTTCATGTTGCTCACCCTACGCTCTAGCCGTAATGAGCCTCTAACAGTTTCCAGAACATTCTATGATCTTTCATCACCCCGAGCGTTTGCATATGTTGTTCACTGTATTTGCAATGCCCCCCCCCCCATTCTGGCAAACTCTGACTTACCCACTGAATCCTGGATCAAATATAATTTTCCCTGTAAAGCCTTCCCCAGTACTCCTAGAGGTATCTTCTCCCCCTCTGGGCTCCTTCTGCTCTGGTTCATATATTTATTTGATGAAATATCTATTTCTTCCCACCAGATTGTGATCTTTTCAAAAGCAGGGACCAAATCTTATTCACAGCTGTGCGTCGACTGTGCCTAACACAGTGCATTCTGTATAGAAAGTTCTCAGAAACCTCCAGCGACTAAACGTACGAACGGTCAGAATACAACAGAATCATGGTGCAGCGTGTGTGTGCCAGCAGGACGCAAGCCCCTGTGCAACACATATAGGAAATACACAAAAGTGGGCAGAAATACAGCTGCGGAATTGCCCGGACCAAAAACAGGAGTACGACAGACCTAGCTATTAGCAGGGTCAGCCTCCATGCTAACACCTGGCGTCTAAAATCTAAAACCCCTAATAAGGAATAGCTGATTAAGAACAAGAATAGAATGAGTAACTGCATTTGAAAAATAAATACACTAAAATGTTTTCTTCAATTATTTCATATACATGTTTATATGATTTAGCAATCCTCTAGCAATCTCTTTGTTCTGTAGGTCTCAACAGCACAGAGAGAAATCACGTGAACCTTACTTCTGAAGGAGCCGTCCCGGTATCTAGCCTGGGTCAGTCCCTGGGCTGGAGAACAGCAGGTAGGGTCCCATAAGGGATGTGACCTCGGTCTCTGCTGGACGACCTTATTCTTGACAAAGCTGATGTTTCCACAGCCATCAGCCTCAGGGAATCTACCCACAGTCCGCCCTTCCTGGCTGAGATTTCTTACCCAGCTAGCATCCAAACGCCTACACCCCTACACGCTTTCTTCTCACTGGATAGAAGCTCTCAGAAACGTAATTCCATTTCAGAGTTACTTTGACTGAAAAGACATGTGAGATTCAGAAAAAATGTATCTAAAGGTGAGAACATTTGTTTCATCAAGGAAATGAAATGTAAGAGGAACAAATTAATTAGGTAAGTTTGAGGAAGAAAACGGAAATAAGAGTGGATCTTATTTTGTTTTTTATTAACAACTTAAAAACTTTTAACAGCCATATGGGACTGCTTCGGTATCAAACAGCTGATCCCTAAAGTATGCAGAAACACATTTGGACCGGATGTACCGTGTCAAAACCTTTCTTCATATGACCTCCAGGAGTCTCAGGCTTAGAAGCTAATGTTAATTCCATGCAATCAAGTCAAACCATTTGAAATCAACTCTGTAACATTTACTTAAACTGGCCATGCTCTACCACACCCCTGCCCTACAGATCCAACCACAGGTGAAGTGATCACTTCAACTTGTTCAGCCTCTGCTTCTTATAAAATGAAAATTGCTGAGCCGTCCTCAAAGGGCGGTCCAGGGACCCCCAAAGGTTCGGGAGGTCAAAGCAATTTTCATAATAATGCTAAGCAATTATTTGCCTTTCTTGCTGTGTTGACCTTTACACGGATAGCAAAAGCATTGGCAGGTACAATTCTGGGGTCCACGTGTACCAGGAGTCCCCATGTTCTTGGCCACCACGCACTTGCCACAGAAACAAAAATGCATTTCCCTTACGAATGTCCTTAATGAGGCATGAGATTTAACCGGTTTTACTAAATCTCAACCCTTAAATATGTATATGTTTAATATTCTGTATATAGAAGGGGAAGTAAACACAAAGCGCTACATGTCTGATTTGCTAGCTGAACGAGCTGGTTTTGTTTTGTTTTGTTTTTCAGGGAATACGATTTTTACTTGAAAGAACGGCTAACAAATTATAATCATTCAGATTGGGGTATATGGCAGCAATTTTTAAAAAAACTTAACTAAAAGGAGCTGGCCCATTCAAGGAAAACAACAGACGGTGTTTAATTTTCAAAAACTTCCACGCAAAAATTAAAATTTTGGAAAATTAGTATCCTCCATTGTGAGCTTCACAGCTATGTGTGTTCTTTACATCGTCTAAGGAAACGGGCCAACACTGGGGAGATCGGTGTAACTCGGGGAGCTAATACTTTCCAAATGACCAGTGTGTGATATTATAAAACCATGTGTAGATAAAAGAGCCATTGAAAGTGCAAGATAAGGCAATATTTCGCTGTAAGGGAGTACCAAAATTTCATCAATATGGCTTTAAAGTCCACATTCCAGCTGACCTTTCAGAAGTTACCACTGGGCCAGGTTTAGTGTAGTCGTAAAGAATAGCCATGATTAACCGAAAAGGCTATGAAAATGTCCCTCTTTTTCCAACTCCCATAGCTGGATGAGGCCAAATTTTCTCTATCAACTTTACTTAAAACAACATATCACACCAGATTTAACGGAGAAGCATTTATGAGAATCCAGCTGTGTTTCATTACGCCAGACATTAAGGAGATTTGCAAAGATATAAAACAGTGCCATTGTTATCAGTAATTTTCCCTAAATATTGCTTCTTCAAAAATTGTTATTTATGAAACATGTGATGGGCTTATTGTTATTTCTAAATGGATTCATAAATAGATATGTTAAGTGTTTTATGTTTTAATTTCTAATATGGTAAGTATTGATAGCTATAACTCACATTAATGAAAGCTCTTTAGGCTTCTCAGGGAAGATTTTAAAGTTTTTTGGTTCAAAAGGGTCCTAAGGCCAAAAGTTTTGCGAACTGCTAAGCTAGTTGATCTGGAAGGTTTATTCCACTGGGAAAACAACTTTACACTCTTCTGTTCAGAGTTCCAGGACCAAAAATGAAAAAGTTAAGTTTGTTCTACCTTTTCACTCTAAGGTACAGCCTAATAATTTATTATAAAAAATTGGAGTTTTACCTAGATTTCTTCTGCCGTTTCACATATTAGGCTCAAATGCACTAAAAGACATGATAAAAATAAAATTTGCATTTTTAAAGTACAATATGGTCTGCAAAGCAATATAACATCTGCTGTTCTGTTTCTCTTAACAATCCCTAGAGGCAGCTTGAGCTCTCTGAATGCAAACTAAAAGAAAGCAAAGAATCTCCAGTCCTGTGTGTACAAACAGCAAGATTTAAGAGACTGAAGAATGCAAAAATGAATTAATATTTGTTAGTCCCTATTTTATGTGAAATGAATGAAATGTGCTATCTTTGTACTGACATGGAGATCATAGTAAAAATATGACTTAATATCGTGTTGTGAACATCTCAAAAACTTTGATCCTTATTTTTGGATTTTATGACATAACACACTGCATGATACAGAAAAGTGCTTCAGATACTCAATCTTTCTACTAAGGCTGTTATTTGTGTGATATCCAAACATCCCTGGCGGTGTTCAGGAAATATGGTCCCTGGTTCCGGATGGCCGTGAATTAGTCTTGGGATTCTGTCTCTCAGTGACCTCATCAGAAAACTATTAATCTCTGCCCTGCCAACGCTCAGGGCCAACGTGAACTCCAAAGAGATACCACATCTCCCAGGTACAGAAGGGCACTGTAAATAAATTCTGATTTGGGATTACTGCAAGGATGATTACTTTTTTGAGGCCTTATATGGATTTTGTTTTTAAATAATGTTAAGTGCTCGGCAAAGAGAGAGGCTATACATGCTTAAACTCAGTCTGACTGTACCCAGTCTTGGTAATGAAGGGGATGGTAGGGTTTAATTTTTAAAATTCCAGTGCATATCTGAAAAACACATCCCAGTTTTTTTTTTTTTTTTTTTTTTAGTCTCTTTCCTAAAGAATCCTGTTGGAAACACATTCTCAGGAGAAGGAATTTGAAAGTCTTTTCAAGAAAACTGGAATGCCCATTAAGAAGGTATGACACAGTGAACACTATTCTCCTTCTACTTACTTTTCTGAGGGTTGCAACAAGGCCCCATCCTTGGTCCATGTATACGTGGCCTGACTGGGGGTAACGAGCTCACACAGTATGTTGATGACCTCTGTCCTTTCTGTAATGTACACTGTATTTCCAATCCTTGAATTTATTGTTTTATTAAAGGAAATCGAGGTGGGCTGGCTTTGCCTCATGAGAACAGGTCTCTTCGGCTTGAAGGTCAGCTTGCCTGAGTTCTCCACATCCGAGATTTGAGGCATCCTTCTCCTTTCCCCCCTCAGCCGTGCGGGGGGAGGCACCCCTTCCTGGACGCCCCTCCACGGCTCGCGGGCTGGCTGCACCTTGGTTAACTCGGCCACCAGCTGATAGATCACCTGGGACGCGAGGTCATCACTGACCTCTCCGGTTTCCATGAGCTGACTCATGTTTCTCATCAGCTCATCAAACTGGGCCATATCCATGCTATATGCTCCGTGTTTAACTGCTGCTTCAAACTGCTTGTTCTTCAACTCCCAGAAGCTGGTGTTGCCTGCAGAATTCCTGCATGGGCCCAACAGAGCCCTCAAGAAAGGCTGCTTAGCAGTTTGGCCGTCCTCCGGAGAAAGCTCATTTTTGTTACCCCATAGCTGCCTCATTTTCTGCCACGTGGCTCCCAAGCTATTGGCTCCCTTGGGGTCCATCCCCGGATACTCCCGCACGTGCTCCCCGAGCACTGGGGGCGCAATGAGCCGGTTGTCTGTGCCGATGAGCTTGAGAACTGCGGTTTCCTGCGCAGAGCCGGCCACGCAGCGGTACGTGCCGATATCCGGGGCCGCGAGGCTGTGGATTTTTAGGGAGCCCGACTTGGTGATGCCAAGCCGTTTGGAGTTCTGCAGACAATGGCCATCCTTCTCCCACTGGATCAGGGATTTCTGGAATCGTCGTACTGGGCATTTGATAATCACCGATGTGTTGGGCAGCAAATAGGCTCTGCTACCCACGGTCAGGTTAATGCGCTTCTCTTCCCTCGTCTGAATGTAGACCCTCTGGACACCGAGGATCTGGGGCCCCTGCTCCCCAGGTTTTGTCTTTGGCTCTGGTTTGATTTCTGCAGGCGGAAAAAAGAAAGAAAATACAAACAAATATCTCAATAATATAAGCTTTCTGACAGTAGTCTTCCAAGGCTGATGCAAGTCAACAAATGTGTATTTTTTTCCTCTTTTAAAACAGCTGACAGTATATACAATGGAATATTACTCAGCCACCAGGAAGGATGAATACCTGCCATTTACATCAACGTGGAATAAATCAGAGAAAAACAATTCTCGTATGGTTTCACTCATGTGGAATATAAGAAATCGCACAGAGGATCATAGGGGAAGGGAGGGGGAACTGGGAAGAAATCAGAGAGGGAGCGAAACCATGAGAGACTCTGGACCTCCGGGAAACAAACAGAGGGTGGTGGAAAGGGAGCTGGGTGGGGGGATGGGGCGACTGGGGGATGGGCATGAAGGAGGGCACGTGAAGTGATGAGCGCTGGGTGTTACAGGCAACTGATGAATCACTGAACACTACATCTGCAATTAATGATGTACTGTATGGTGGCTAGTTGAATTTAAATTAAAAAAAGGAAAAAAAAACAGCTGACAATGAAAAGATAAATAACGGTATGCCATATATCCACAGACTGAGGTAAATTTCACAACTATCTAGTACTTTCGCAGTGAAGAATGGAAATTTGAATGAATGGCATACAATGTATAAATTATTTTGCAAAGCCCTGGCTTGGGGAGATGTGAGGTGAAGGGTTTGTCTTAGTAAGGGGGTGTCTGATATTTCAGACCTCCACCACCCACGTTCGAACCATTGCCTAACCATAACATGTCTGTACTGTGGGATAGAGGCCCCAAATATCAGATACCTCCTTACTGATACGGCTCGGCCAGAGGCACATCAGCCCTGCAGGAGAAAGCAGCAGTGGGGAAGTGAGCGAACGCATCTGAAGGATCTGGAGGTGAGGACAAGGGGGCTAAAGGTAGCAGATAACCGGAGCAAGTCAGTCAGAGCAGCAGGGCCTGAAGAAGTGTGTGAGCTCAGAAGAAAAGGGAGAACAGGCACTTCGAAGCCAGACAAACCTGAGGTTGGATCTTAGCTCTGCCCCTCGGACAAGTCACCTGATCTCTCTGAGCCTCAGTTTTCCCACCTAGGAAATTCGGGTGATGCTAGTGACCTCATCAGGGGAGTGTGAAAGTTTGGTGGGACGTTTATACCAAATGCATGGCATAGTAGTGGGTACATGATACGTTCTCATGCACGACCTCAGTGACCCCGAGTACTGACAGAGGGCAGTCCGAGAGAGAGTGAGAGAAGTGAGAGATGGGGCTGGCTCTAGCTTGTTCCTGGACGTGGGCTCTAGTGAATGGCCTCGGCCCAAAGAGGATACACCTTAGGTCTCTCCTTTGGAAGAGGAACCTGCCGGAAGGTCTTGCTGTGTTCCGGGGTGATTCTGAAGGGAGGGAGGCACAGTGTGGGTGGAAACCTGGTTCCTCTTTGATGATACCCTTAGGTCCATAGGGACATGGAGGACCTAGAAGCAGCAGGGCGTGATAGAAGAGAGACTGGACTCCTATGGAACGTATTGCTAGATTCAGAAGGTCATGGGCTCAGGGGCCTCATTACCTTGGAGGATCCCGGTTATAGGTCCTCTGGGTTGAAGCACTTCCAGGGATACACTAGGAGAAGAAGCAGACTGAGTCTCCACTTAGACGGCCCTCTCAGACCCGAGGCAGTAGCTATGGTGGGTCTACTGATACCCTGTTTTTCCAGAATAACTCCTGGCATCCTCTTGGGTGGCTCATGAGCCCCACAGGGTCTAGCTGCTTGCTGGGGTGCGGTGGTACCAGTGCATTCAGGAAAACAACAGGGGTGAACCCATAATTTCTACGGTAGATGTTCTTGGTGAAGGACACGCATAATGAGTTTGTGTGCAGATCCCACAGAGGTTTGATTGGTAGGTCAGGACTATTGTCCTGGGTTCTGCCCTTGGATGTTCCTCGGCTCACCTCTAAGTGGAGCTGGACGACCTGCCACACACAACGCGCTTCCCTGTTAAACACAGTCTCTGCGGAGGATGCCAAGCTCACCCCCGCCAGCCGAGGCATACAGATTTTCTTTCAGTTGGCAGCATAGGATGTGGAACGTACTGTTGCACGTTCAAAAGCAGGAAGAAAATGTATGAATTCGTTGGTAAATGCACAGTTTATCCATTCTTATAGGCAGAGATGCCATCCGAAATACTTAGCAATGTGCACAGCAAGGGTGTGCAGACAGAGGCTATTTACCAACCATTTGGGAAGTATGTCCATATTTTTTTTTTTTTCTTTTTGAGAGAGAGAAAGAGAGAGAGAATCTTAAGCAGGCTCCGCACTGATGCAGGGCTCTATCTCACAACCCTGAGATCATGACCTGAGCTGAAATCAAGAGTCGGATGCTTAACCGATGAGCCGGCCAGGCGCCCCAAGTACGTCCATATGTTAACAACCAGTAAGTGGAGGTTCAATATAAACTAAAGTCTCAAATTTCGCTGCCTGTTAGAAGCACCTGTATTATTATTTGTTCATCTCAATGCCCTAGGACCCATCCCCAGAAACTGTGACCTAAGGGGTACAGCCTGGGCACTGAAATTTGGTTAAGATCACCGGGTGCCTGCAATATGCAGCAAAGTTTGAGAACCCCTGCCCCCGAGCGTACCTCTGGATTCAACCAAGTCAGCAGAGAAAGGCATTCCTGACCCCATTTCCTTTACTGAAAGGCAACATGATGGGATGTCGCCGATCAAGAGAGAAGAACAGAGTAAGAAATCAGCATCTGTGTTCCCTGTGCAAACCCTACCAAAGTCTGTACAGCACGTAGTGTCTTCTGGAAGAAGACGGAAGGAGGGTTTCTTTCTGGCCTCAGCCTCAGGGATCGTCATACCCTGAGTAATTAGCTCGTCTCCTATGCATGCCAAACTGTGTCTCTGACCAGGCTGCTGCTTCAAGATCGCTGTCACGTTGGCAAGTTTAGAGCCTAATCTGTGCCCACAGACAAGAGGAGTGTACAACTCAAGACAGAATCATGTATTCGCCTCATTCGTTTTCCTTTCTCGTTCCTTACCTACTTCTAATTTTACTCACCTGGTTGCATCTCGTGAATGCTTCTAAGTGGCCGATCGCTGTCACAAGGCAGGGTATGTGTGCCTGCATGTACATGTACACACGTGAGCACAGTGTCTACACAGATGTGTGCACATCTCCCTATACAGAGTTCTCACGGTTATTTATAAGGACCTATTTGAACACCCTGTCTGGTCATTGGTCCCTCGGTGTCCGACAATGGAAAGATGGATAACTTCAAATCACAACACCAACTGGGCCAAACTCAGGTTTTTGAAATCGTGCAACTGAGGCATGCGAAGAGACAGGCTCTTTCAGGGTAGCCATGATGCGAAGGATGAGGTTCATAGCTGGAGTGTTCCTGCACTTAACCGGGATGCGGAAGCCCACGTGGGCAATGCAGTACACCAGTCTAGCTGAGTGGTTCAGGCTGGGGATGATCTGAGGCCGGTATAGGCCCACACAGCATCCCGATGACCCAGAAGCAGCCACGGATGTGGGTTCTAATTAACTTAAGTCCACTGGTAGCCAGATGTTCCTCAGTTAAGCCCGAGGCTTAAACTAGATGGGGCCCTGACTCGACCCAAGGCAGCCTGGAAAGTCTAAAGGTGATGGGAAGTATTCAGCCTTGGTGAGGAAGCTGCCCAAGGGGCTGGGTGAGCCACATGCGAGGCCATCTGCTCCCTCTGGCTGCATGCCCATTCGTTGGAAGGTCAGCCCTGTGACCCCGGCTGGCTCGGTTCCCAACCCTGCTTTCACAAGTGCTCATGCTGGGTACAGAGCAGGTGAGCTAGCAGGTGTGCCTGGGGAGTGATCTGTGATTCAGGCTCTGCCAGGCTGCCAGGTTCCACAGCGTGGACCAATTCTTCTCTTGGGACTCCTGTGGGCTCCTTTGGAGAAGTGCCCGGAGCATGACACCATTGGACACAGTTCTTAGGCAAGAACTGGTCTGGTTTCGGATGACTGCCTCCTTCTGCCCCTAGACAATGCCCCCAGACTACAACAGTGGCTAAGCCTGATCAGGGAGGGCATCATCTACCGTGCAGAGTGTGGTCAAGTCCCTATGGCATCCTCCTGAAGGGGCCACGGGCCCGTGCAAGGGTACCGACCCATCCCTCCACCTCTCCCGCTGTGCTGGATGTGAGAAATGCCACATCGTCTGGCTTTTCTAGAAAACGCAAAGATCTCTCTTCTAGAGATCTTCCTTCTGGGCCTCTGGGCCAGCCTGCCCTACCCAACAGAGGCCAGCCCTGGGCACCTGGGGCTGTTTACTGCGATTGCATCTCAGCTCCTTGCTTGTTCGTGTCTTGCCTTAATTCCAGTCCTGTCCCTGCCATACCTCTAAGCCTTGGTGCCAGGCCAGCTTTCTGCCCCATGCCATCTGGGCTGCATATTTACACTTGGTCTCACCAGCATGGGCCTCCAGCCACGCCCGAACGGGCTTCAGCGGCGATGCGGCCGCTAAGCCTTCCTAGAACCCGGCTGCACCCGGCTGCAATGCCAGCGCCATCAGAACCCACCCCTGAGTGTGGCTGCTGGGCTGGCGCTGGCCCCCAAGCCCTCCTCTGGCACTGAAGAGCCGGCAAGCTCATCTGGAGCTCAGTCAAGACTGGGCACGTTGGACTCTCTCCAGATTCCTCTGAGGGTGGAAGCACGGGCGGGAGCCAAGGGTGGGGGCAGGGGTGCTGCGGGTAGGACTCGCTAAATGAGCTGTGATGTCCCGGCCGCCCCAGGGAAGCCGGCTACCGTAAATGCCACATCAGCCTGACAATGGCTTCTGTTTATTGCCTCTCTCGGGCACTGGGCACTTTCCAACCGAACGCCGCTGGGCTTCTACTTGCAGCTCCCTGCTAAACGCTCTCTGGGAAAGGCCACCCGTGGTCCGTCCCCCCTGGTGACAAATACAAAGTCTCCCTTCCGAGTTCTTACATGGCCATTCTAGGACATGTGGCACCTTTAAGCACTCACTTCCCGAAGAAGTCCCTCTGCTCAAGTGTGTTACCCCTCACCGGGTCCCTTCCAGCCACTGCCCACTGACGCTGCTCAGCACGTCGTTGCTGCCCCCCTGCGCTCGGCTACTTTCTCTTTGTGCTCTGACCTTCTCCTCGGATGACCTTGCAGGTGTAATGAGCAGCTCAGAGCTGTCTAGCTTATCTGGTCTACTTGATCTGCTCTGGTCTATCAGTTCTGGTCTATTAGTCTAGTTTATCTAGCCTAGTTTATCTGGTCTAGTTTACCCGGTCTAGTTTATGAAGTCTAATTTATCTGTCTAGTTTACCTAGTCTAGTTTAGTCGAATTTATCAAGTCTAGTTTATCTAGTCTAGTTTATCTGTCTAGTTTATCTGCCTAGTTTATCTAGTCTAGTTTATCTGTCTAGATAATCTGGCCTAGTTTATCTGTCTAGATTATCTGGTCTAGTTTATCATTCTAGTTTACCTGGTCTAGTTTATCTGTGTACTTTATCTGGTCTAGTTTATCAGGTCTAGTTTACCTGGTCCAGTTTATCCGGTCTAGTTTATCTAATCTAGTTTATCTGTCTAGATTATCTGGTCTAGTTTATCTGGTCCAGTTTATCTGGCCTAGTTTATCTAGTTTAGTTTATCCTGTCTAGTTTACCTGGTCCAGTTTATCTGGCCTAGATTATCTAGTCTAGTTTATCTGTCTAGATTATCTGGTCTAGTTTATCTTATCTAGTTAATCTGGTCTAGTTGATCTTATCTAGTTTATCTGGTCCAGTTTATCTGGTCTAGTTTACCTGGTCTAGTCTATCTTGTCTAGTTTTCCTGGTCAAGTTTACCAGGTCAAGTTTATCTGTCTAGTTTATTTGATCCAGTTTATCTAGTCCACTTTACCTGGTCCAGTTTATCTGGCCTAGTTTATCTAGTCTAGTTTATCTGTCTAGTTTATTAAGTCTAATTTATCTGTCTAGTTTATCTAGTTTATCTGATCTGATCAAATTTATCAAGTCTAGTTTATCTATGTAGTTTATCTAGTCTAGTTTATCTGTCTAGTTTATCTAGTCTACTTTAACTGCCTAGTTTATCTAGTCTGTTTATCTGTCTAGTTTACCTGGCCTACTTTACCTGGACTAGTTTATCATTCTAGTTTATCTGTCTAGATTATCTGGACTAGTTTATCAGGTTGAGTTTATCTAGTCTAGTTTATCTGTCTAGCCTGGACCTCCCTCTGGGGCTCCAGACCTAATTATCCACTGCTTATCTGAAATCTCTTCTTGGCACTTCAAGTTTAAAATATTATAATCTAAACACATTATGTCTGCCTCCCACCCCATCCCAAGTACCCTCCTCTTCCTGTATTCCCTGAATTAATGGCATCACTTTCTCCCAATTACCCCAAGCCAGAAAGTAGAAAGTCATCATGATTCCTCCCTGTCCAGCGGTGTGCTGGCCCTACCTCTCACTGGCTCTCAGGTCAGTGAGATTGTGAGTACCCATCCCCAACTGTGCCTTCGACCATGTCGCATGGGTCACCTGAAGCTGGCCATCATGGGAGTACTTGCACCACAGAAATCAGCAAAGATGACACATAGTAGCTACCCTCCCTCCGCACCACCCCTCTGCCCCAGAACTGGTTGTTAAACACTTACAAGCACCGCCGACCCTGCCCGTCAGCTCCCAGCTCCAGGTACTTAGGCGGGATATCCGAAACACTGTGAGAACCCACCGCCATGCTCTCTCGCCTAGATATTGCCACAGCCCCTTACCCAGACTCCCAGCCTGCACCCTTGCATTTATCCAATATATCTGTATAGCTGTCAGAGCAAATACACCAAAATAAAATCTGACTGTGTCATCTCCTTCTTGGATAAAATCGAAACCCCTTAGAGACGATGGACTCTGAGACACAAACTGAGGGCTCTAGAGGGGAGGGGGTGGGGGGATGGGTTAGCCTGGTGACGGGTATTAAAGAGGGCACGTTCTGCGTGGAGCACTGGGGGTTATGCACAAACAAGGAACCATGGAACACTACATCACAAACTAACGATGTCATGTATGGGGATTAACATAACAATAAAAAAATTAAAGGGAAAAAAATAAAATCTAAACCCCTTAACATGGAGTCCTAATATCCTCTACAACTAAATTCTCAAGCTTTCTCTTTTGTCATAAACTTGAACCTATGTCCTAATCCTGTGGTATTTCTGGCGGTTTCCCCGGATATAGGACTCCATTTGACACCCTCTACCTTTGTCCACACTGCCCTCTTCTCCCAGATTCCCGTGTTCTCCTCCACGTGAGCCTGGAGAATGGACACTTATCTTCCAGAACTCTGCCCAGGGCATCCTCCTCTGAAACTTTTCCTGACCTCCCCCTCCCCCAGTGGCATCGGCCACTGCCTTCTGCATCCTATCATGGCACCCATGGCACTTACTATTCTCGTTTGTTTATATGATTCTCTCCCTTTGAACTCTGAGATCTTAGAAAGAAGAGAATGCATCTTTTCCGTTTTTGTATCATAACACCTAAAACACAGTAGCACTTGATGAATGACTGCAGAAAGAATTAATAAGGAAATAGCATCATCTGACACTGAAAACTATGTAGGTCTAGGAAGAGAGATTGTCTCTACCCTTAGGGCACAGCATAGCGCCTGATAGAGAGTAAAGTCTCACTCCTTACTGACTGGATAAATGAATGAATGACTCAAGTGTATGCCCTTGGATGCTGCAGGACAAATGATACCATCCCAAGAGGGGTGCTGCCAGGGTGGGCCTGTGCCTCCCCGGGTTTCCAAGGGCTGCAGCTATGTTGGGTGGGGGGGTGTCACTGGAAGCTGAGAAGCGACAGGGAGAGTGGAGGCAGGGGGGCTATATTCTCTCCTGAAGTCCAAGGTGTGTGTAGGAGGTAGGAGAGCTAACGAGGCAGATACGGGGTTGGAACCAAGAGGGAGATCAAGAGCCGCAGAGAAGTAAGTGTGTTCAAGATAACCCTGGCAAGGGGACGAGGCATATCTTTTCTTGACATTTCAATCACATAGGGCATGCCTGGGTGCCTCCCCTCCCTCAACCATCTTGATCTCAGCTCTTTGACAAAAAATAATAATTCTTCACCAAAACTCAGGAAACCTAAAAGCCTAGGGCTATAATTTTAAAAAATCTAAAATCAAACACTACATTTCTGTTATTATTTATTTTTCTTCAGATCCCTAATTAGAAACCACGACAGGTAGGGATGCCTGGGCAGCAGAGTCGGTTGAGTGTCCAACTCTTGGTTTAGGCTCAGGTCTGATCTCAGGGTCATGAGATCAAGGCCTACGTCGGACTCCACACTCAGCATGGAGTCTGCTTGTGCTTCTCTCCCTCTCCCTCTGCCTTTCCCCCGTGCGTTCACTTGCTCTCTCTCTCTCAAATACATCTTAAAAATAAACAAAAAGCCAAGACAGATAGACTTCTAACAGCAATATGAGGACAATCCAAGTGTGACATATTTGAAAAGCATTTCTATGGGTATAAGTCGTTGTGATAAGCACTTCTGGGGCCTATGTGGAGAAAAGTCCAGGGCTACTGTGAACCTACCCCATACAAGCTCCCGCCCTCGTGGGACACAAGATGCAGCACAAGTTGCTCTAGGCCATTTTATTCTATCTTAAAGCTATAATAGGAATTAAAAGGATGGCATTAAAAATAACTAATATTTTTGAGGCTTTAGCACAGGACTGGGATTGTTTCTAAGCCCTTTATAGGTATTATTTCTCAGAACAATTCTATGAGGTAGATTCAATGACTATTCCCATTTTACAGAGGAGAAAACTGAGGCTGGCAGAGCTTAAGTAACTTGCCCGATGTCCCAGGATGAAGGATTGGAACTGGGATTGTCACTCAAGTGAGTGAGCTTAACCACAAGGTTATATTACCTTCCAGAGACTAATACAGCTAAGAAAGATTATTGGGGAAAGCAGGGTTAGTGCTGGTCTTTCAGGAATAAGAAGAACGTCAGTCACTAGACATGGCGGGAGAAAGACTTCAAGCAGGGGTCAACGTCTGCCGTGGGCGAAGGCAGGGAATGGAGGAGAGACTCAGGCAGGGGCAGAACTGGACCCTGAGGTGCTCAAGACATCTCAGCCGCCTGCCCTCCACCCCACTCCGCATCAAAATGGTCGAAATGAAGACCAGCAAAATTCACTCCTCCAAAGAGGATGGGTTTTACTTAAACCTGAGGCACCAGTTAGAACACTTATCTAGAAGTGGAGGCTTGAGAGCACAAGATCACAGCACAAGTGGACTTGGTCTTTCTTGTGTTCAGACCCCCTTCAATAATGCAGGGGTCAGGCGCACAATGAAGACCATACATTTCCAGTCTGGAGAGCAGATGGGGCAGGCAGAAGTGAGGTGAAGGGGAAAGGAAAGCCAGAGGACACGCTATATAGGCCTTGATAGTCCCAGTGGAATAAAAGACAAGTGCACCAACAGAGAAAGGGAGTCACTGGGTGTTATTTGCAAACAATGAATCATGGAACACTACATCAAAAACTAATGATGTACTGCATGGCGACTAACATAACATAATAAAATTAAATTAAAAAAAAACAACAGAGAAAGGGAATCAGAGCTACTATGGGATAGACAGCTACTATGGTGAATTTTTAGAGGATTCTTAGGAAATAGGGAAAAACAAATACCCAGGTAAAGCAGATAGCATGAATACGAAGGACGTCTAATCAGCATGGTGATATTATTTCCTTCAGTGAATCCTAGTAGCTCGGGCCAGGGAACCAAAAGCCAAACGAATATCACCTGAAAAGTCGTACCAGGATTGAAGTGAGCAGGTGATCAAGGCAGGGGTTGAAGGAAGGGCAAGAATATCTACAGCGAGGCTTTCACCAAACAAGAGGAGCAAGATGGGGGTGGGGGAGCGAGAGCAGGAAGCTACTTCTGAGGGCCACGTCTGAGCAAGTGTAAGGGGGGGCCATGCCAGGGTGACGGGGCAGGGAAGTCAACGATGGTAGGAAATAGGGATATCGGGGTGTTAGAAAGTTCAAGGACATGGATGTTGGTTGTCGGCAAGAAGAACGGGCCTGGTGGTAGTGTGTGCTGGAAAAAGGCAGCTGGTGTCTGTAGGTCTGCACGTGATGCACTAGAAGGTGTACGGAGGGCAGTGTTAGCACTGAATGCATGACAGTGGTGGGGACGTGGTGTGAGACAGCAGGGGTCCGGAGGATGGGTGAATGCCACGTGTGTCACTTGGCTCTGTGATATGGCAGTGGGGAGAAGAGGAAGCCACGTCACAGTGCAAAGGGAGCAGCCACATTTCAGCAAGCGAAGGCCACTGAGCAAAGGTGATGGTGTGAGCCAGGCTACAGCGGGAATGGAGGCCCAGCTCGGCGTGATATGGCAGGGCTGGGAGTAGGCGTTCCCCTCTCTTCTCTGCTTCCATGACCCACACGTTTGGCAAGCTAGGGAATGGGGTGCGGAAAGAAGAAATATTACTGGCTTTTTTCTTGTTTTTTTTTTTTTTTTTTTTTTTTTGCACTCCCTAAAGCTTATACTTTTACTCTATTCTCCGCTGCATGCTGTAATAGTTTATAATTTCATCTGCACCATGTTGCATACTCTAACAACCACGATGTATTTCTGTACGCTATTCTGTGATTATTTTAGAGGAAGTTCCAGTACTCCTTTAATCTCACTCTCCTCGAAGGCAGTTTATCACATTTTTTTCTGATAAAAATCAGACAGATAAGCATTTTGAAGCATGACATGGTGCCATATGCCACAGGCATTCTTGAATTCCAGGACACAAGGAAACTTGGAATCTCACATTTTTGGAATCTCAAGATTTTGGAAATGTGTTCTAGAAGAATTCCGAGGGAAAAAAGTTGATGTTGTCCATAAATGAGCATAAAGAGGCGGCTAAGAGCATGGACTCAGGCATCAGACAGACCTGTGGTCAAACAGACCAAGGTGTCCAACTGGCAGCTACGGAACTTTGGTCAAATCTCGTACATTCTCTAAGTCTTGGGTTTCTTGTCTCTAAATGAGGATAATATCTGTCTCACAGATTGCTGGGCACTGAAGGACCTAAAGCATGCAAGGAGCTCCACACAATAAATGCAATAAATAGTCCAAAAAATGCTATTGCTTTTTTTTTAACTTATAACTGTTTTTTTTTTTGTTTATGAGCTTCTCCAGGGAAGTTTTTGGTAAATTTGGATTTTATATCTCAGGTTTTTTTTTTTTTCCTTAAGCAGCATTAACATAATAGTTCATTTTCTGATTTTTGTTTACTTACCATAAGCTCAGGAGAGTACCTGAGGTACTTAATAGGTGAATTCACTTTACGATGAATAATTAAAGACTGTGAACAAGAAAGCTGGAGACAGACCCAGAGGCTGTGCAATCCTAGTATGCCTTTCCCCTATCTCCGAACCCCACCTCCCCCCACTACTCTGCTGCCCTATTTTCTTTCTTTTTTTTTAAGATTTTATTTATTTATTTGAGAGACAGAGATTGAGCACAAGCGGGGTAGAGGGAGAGGGAGAAGCAGACTCCCTGCTGAGCAGCGAGCCCTCCATGGGGCTCAATCCCAGGACCCCAGGATCATGATGTGAGCAGACACTTAACCGACTGACCCACCCAGGTGCCCCTCTGCTGCCTTATTTTCATGTGTTGTCACCCACCCTCCTACATGAAACACACGTGTGTATGTGCAAACATATATTCTGTTATGTATACTGAAAATACAGAGGAGTCCAACATGCATATTAGCTTCTGGATATAATGAAGTCATACTATTAACTCTTTATACTAAGTTTGTTATTTAGAATTAATTGAAGAAGTGCCCAAACTACCATTTAAAAAAAAAAAAACAATGATAATTTATGTTTTCATCCTTGCTGGTTTTAGATTATACACAAGAACAGATACCTGAATACTTAAAAATACTTAGCTCTTCTACTCTTACTGGAATGGATCCAAATGCATCACTGGCGAAGTAAACTGGAAAGTAGTCCAGCTTCACTTCTACAAGAAATACTCCCGAATTGTTAGTGGAAGAAATCGTGGCCACGTGAAGGATAGAAGGAAGTATAAGTGCAAGTGAGGAAGACTAACAGATGCATTTGTTAAGTTGGGTGGACATTTCTTAACATTGACTTTCCTCCGAACGGTATCTTGTATTCAACATTATACTGGTGGTTGCTTCAAACGATTCTGGGTTCTTCTTGAACTACTTTACCTACAGATTAGGAACGTGCTGCTTTATGGGAAACACAGCCATCAGGACGAGAGGGACAGAATGAACATACCCGATAAGCATGGTCTGTACATACTTACTATCGCACGCGGGCATCTGGCAAGATCTTACAAGAGGCGGCCCTGGAAGGTCTCGGCACATCATCTCACTGAGGGGAACACGCTGGCCTTTGGCCGTCAGCCTCTGACACACCTGCTTTCTTCGCTGGGTTCCAACACCGCAACTGACGGAACACTGCAACGAGAATTGTGCACCCGTCACATGGAGCGTCCGCAGACAACGCGGCCAACAGCCAGGGCTCCGGCGGCACCAGAGCGGTCCCACGTGTGGCTGCGCCAGTACGTGAGCCATTTCCTAGTCTTGAACCCCTATTTCTTATTGATAATTTATTTCTTTAATTCAAGTACACATGACAAACAGTGTTACATTAGCTTCAGGTGTAGAACACAGTGATTGGCCAAGTCTCTGCGGTACTCGGTGCTCACTGCAGTCAGACCCATCACCAGACAACATCATTACGGTATTACTGACTGTATCCCCCACACTGTGCTTTTCATCCCCGTGACTTGTTTTTTTTTTTTTTACTTATCTTTTATAATACAGGGAGTTCCCTCCCTTCCTTCCTCCTCTCTGAGACAGTAATTAATTTCCAGTAATTTACTGTCATGGGGATTTTTTGACAGTGTAATTGATATCTGATTTATTTTTTAGCTGTTTATTTATACAGTAAGATGACTGCGCTAAAGAAAAAGAAAAAAGATACACACCCATGACCAAGACTTCAAGAAACAGAAAAGTATTAAAGGAAAGTTTTTTAAAAACCACTCAAATTACATAAAATAACACTAGTATTTGATCATCAGTGGCTGCATAACATTGATAGTTGATAATCATTGTGTGTACATGCAATTTTAATTTTAAAATGTAATGCAGTTTTATTAGGTATATTAGAAAAAAGGGAACTAAAGTAGAATTAAAGGAGCTGTTGAAGATCTGAGGCTTTTTTTTCTGCCATAACAATTCCCTAAAGAACCCTGTTACGTTAATGAAGAAAATTGAAGAAACCAACAGGAGATTTATTATTTTTTTATTATTTTTTTAATTTTTAAAATTTTTTGTTATGTTAATCACCATACATTACATCATTAGTTTTGGATGTAGTGTTCCATGATTCATTGTTTGTGCATAACACCCAGTGCTCCACGCAGAACGTGCCCTCTTTAATACCCATCACCAGGCTAACCCATCCCCCCACCCCCTCCCCTCTAGAACCCTCAGTTTGTTTTTCAGAGTCCATTGTCTCTCATGGTTCGTCTCCACCTCTAGTTCCCCCCCTTCATTCTTCCCCTCCTGCTGTCTTTTTTTTTTTCTTAACATATATTGCATTATTTGTTTCAGAGGTACAGATGCTAAGAAGGACGAGCACATGAGACCATTCAGTTCTCCCACCCCTGCCCCAAAACCTCCAGTTAGCCTCCATGATACCATTTAGGTGATGCCGGGATTTCTAATATTTACGGTCTGTTCTGATATGTGATTGCTGATTAGTCTTAACCCTGTACATGAATGAACTCATTACTCATTTTCCATCTTTTTCATCAGTGTCTGTGTTTATGCTGAGTCATCTTGGCCCTGCATGTTTTTGGCGATGGGTTTACAGACACGTATTCTCTGACCACCTCTCTATTGCTTTTTTTTTTCATTTTATTTTTTTATTTTTAATTTTTTATTTAAATTCAATTTAATTAACATATAGTGTATTATTAATTTCAAAGGTAGAGTTCAGAGATTCAGCAGTCTTACATAACACCCAGTGCTCATTACATCCTGTGCCCTCCCCAATGCCCATCACCCGGTTACCCCAACCTCCCACCCACCTTCTCTCTAGCAACGCTGTTTCCTATGATTAAGAGTCTCTTATAGTTTGTCTCCCTCTCTGATTTCATCTTGTTTTATTTTTCACTCACTTCCCCTATGCTCTTCTGTTTCTTAAATTCCACATATGACTGAGATCATATGGTAATTGTCTGACTGACTTATTTTGCTTAGCATAATCCCTCTAGTGCCATCCATGTCATTGCAAATGATAAGATTTCATTTTTTTTCCATTGCGCATATATACCACCCCTTCTTTCCTCCATTCAGTGGACATCTGGGTTCTTTCCATAGTTTGGCTATTGTGGACACTGCCTCTATAAACATTGGGATGCAGGTGCCCCTTTGGATCACTATGTTTGTATTCTTCGGATAAATACCCAGCAGTGCAGTTGCTGGGTCATAGGGTAGCTCTAATTTCAACTGTTTGAGGAACCTCCATACTGTTTTCCAGAGGGGCTGCAGCAGCTCGCATTCCCACCAGCAGTGTAGGAGGGTTCCCCTTTCTCTGCATCCTCGCCAACATCTGTTGTTTCTTGTGTTGTTGATTTTAGACATTCTGACAGGTGTGAGGTGGGATCTCTCTGTGGTTTTGATTTGTCATTTTCCTGATGCCTTCCTACACGAAGAACACCAAGAAGAGCAGATACTTGGGTCAGGCTTTCTTTCCCTTTGAACCATGTGGACCCTGTTCCACTGTCTTCGTGGATGCTACCGTGAAGATGCACGTGGCCAAACAGGCAGTTTCTGTTGTGTATCTGTTTGCCCTTTCTGCCCAGAGACCTGCAGGCTCTTTCTTTACCCATGAAGTCCTGCACCGCAGGCAAGACTATGTCGCACTGGGTCATATTTTCTTGGTACGTGGTATGCTGTTATGATGTAGAGACCAAAGCTTTTATCAAAGAAAGTTATTATTATTTGTTATTCATAAATTCCCCTTTATTATCTCTGAATATTTTTCTCTTTCATTTTCTGTGCCATCTGTTCTGTCCTTTCACAAACACCAGTGCGCTCAGGTCGATCTCCTCTGTCTCCCACGGCCGTCACCGCCTCTGAAGAGCAGCGCGCATGTGTGCTCTTTTCCTACACAGTAGGTGCAGGCTTCCAGCCTGCACACAACTCCATCTTCTGTTTTTTCTTTAATTTTGTTGTTGTTTGTCATCTATGGTTTTTTGTTTTGTTTGTTTGTTTGTTTGCCTCTGACTGTTCCAGTTGTCTTCTCCTTTTGTTGACTTACAATCTCTTTTCGAGCTCAAACCTCATTTTGAAGCTACTTTCCCATCAGACACCATGACCACACTTTCCTCGGGAATACGAGCCTATTTGTTGGAACTGTTCCCTGGGTAGTAGCTCTGTGATGTTACTGTCACTCCTCTGACTCTTGCTTGCTCTTCCCTTCCCTGCAACCCGGCTTCCTTCTTCTCCTTCTCTGTGGCCCCGTCCACCTGGTGTTGCTGCAGAGGTTTTCTGCTAGAACTCCGAGTACAGCTGTATGCGAACAACATGGGCAGGGGTGAGCTAGGGCACCTTACAGCTCTTGTGTGCAACCCTCCGGCACCACATTTTTGTGTCTGTTGCCCACGTCTGTTTGGCTCTTGGCATCCGAGGGGCCGGTGTGACTCAGAGAAGAGCCTCTTCCAAAACTGGCTCCCTGGGGACTAATGCAGCAACTGCTGTCCCTTCTTCCCCCCCACTTCATCCCTGGCAGCCTTCCTTGGCTAGGAGGCCTGTGGGTGCCATGTCTCCTTCGGCACCACCTGCCCCATGGCTCTGCGGGGACATTCTCGGGGCAGCTCACAGTCTAGCCCTCGTCTGCCCTCTGTAACCAGAGGACCATGGATGGGCCTTGGTGGACTGTCGCCCATCGTCCGAGGGAGATCTACTCCGCACTCAGCACACAATGGATACTTGCCAGCTCCCAGCCTTCGCTCTCACTTTGGCCTGGATTTTATGGTCTTTGGCAGGTGTGTTCCATGATTTATAGTTTGGGATTCTGGCCATTTCATTGTTTACTGAAGACAGAGTGTTCCCTCTCTTCCATTCTTCTTGTGGGTTTTTTGTTGGGTTTCAAAGGAAAGGAATGGAATTTTTTAAAAAAATCTTTATTGTCGTCTTTAACAGAAAGCCCTAAACTACTCATATTTTTCAGGACAGAGAAAAGCTCTGGGTAAGCTTTTGAACAAATAACTTCAAATTACCATTTACCAAATTATGGTTTATGTTTTTTAACCAAGTCAAAGCATCATCTAGGAGTTTCCCATGTAATAATTAATCAACTCCTTTTTTCATTTTAAAGATGTATTTATTTATTTATTAGAGAGAGAGAGGGAAGGGGAGGGGCAGAGGGAGAGAGAGAGAATCTCAAGCAGATTCCCTGCTGAGCGCAGAGCCCAACATGGGGCTCTATCCCAGAACCTGGAGATCATGACCTGAGCCAAAATTAAGAGTCAGCCACGCAACCAAGCCACCCAGGCGTCCCAAAAATTAACGTCAACTTTTTAACTTTGCTTCATATAACAGTGAGTTACATAATTGCCACTCTCCACTCATAAGCCATTTCTAATGATAAATATATGATTTTTTTCTCCCCATGATGGATGGCAGCATCATTTGTAAACCCCTTCTCTGGATGGAGGTCTTACATGACCTTGTGTCACCTAAGTTTAAAGTTAGGGTGCCATTAGAGAATGTTCCCACCTCAGAAAGAAAGGAAATGACCAAATCAGTGCCATTAATTACAATTCACAAAGCAGCAACCTTATCCAACATGTCTACTATTTATTCTACAGAAATCTGGTTGATTCCTTTGGAAGAGCTCAGGGGAACAAGATACCCTAAGTTTTTGCAACTTTGCAACAATTTGTCTGTGACCTTTACACTTGAAGGTCACCTTGGCAGGGTATAATATCCTTGGCTCACATTTTCCTTCTTGTAGTATATTAAATATCTTGTTCCATTGCTTTCTAGTATGAAGTGGTCTTGTAGAGTAGTCTGATGCTAATCCAATTTTCTTGCCCTAGTAAGTGACTGGGTCTTTTTGCATACCCAAACACATTCCTTTATCTTTAAAATCCAGTACTTTAGCAGAAGATGTCTCGATATTGGCCATGGTGGGTCCATTCTCCCAGGGCTGTGGTGTGCCCTTTCAATATTGTGAATTGTGTTACATGGTGATTTTATTTACAGTCTCGTTCCACTGTTTTGGTTTTCTTTTCTTGGGACTCTAATAATACTTATACGTTGAACTTTTTTTCTCTTTCGTATCTCTTTTTTTTTTACTTAATTTTTAAAAAATCTCTAATTTTTACTTAAATTCCTTCTATTATTCTTTATTTTCAATTTCCTCCTTTCTTTCATTTCTCTTATTACACTTCTTTCTAGTTTACTCTCCACTTGTGAAGTTTTCCTGTAAGCTGTCTGGTTCTCTCCTGAACCATATCAGCTCCTTCTGCTCACATCCCCATTATCTATTCAACCTCATTTCTGGGCTTTTCTGTTTCCGATTTGTCTCTATGTCTTTCTTCATTTCTTTTAGCTCATTTCAAAAGAGTAAGTTATATATTCATCTGCCAACTTTTCATGACATTGCTATATTATTGACACTTTTATCTTAAAGTTTCTTTGTATGGGGCTTGCTGATGCTCCTATTTAAATAACTTATTTTTTCCTGAACTTTTAGGAAAGTGTAAGGAGGTGGCAGTGTTTCAAGCTGTCTTCACTGTTCCTTCTTCTGATGTTGAGAAGAAGTATTAAACAGTTACGCCACAGTCCTGAGATTCATATCTTCTGGACTCTTCCGCTCCCAGGGTCTGAGCATCCCTTCCCTTCCCCTCCGTGTCCTTTCTCAGCTTGGATTATGGTTGTGGCAGGTCAGCCGGGGATTCCTTCAGCTATTATGGATGTGCATTCCCCTGGTGTTCTCCAGTCTTCTTAAGGCCCCCATGGGTCCGCATGATCTTCCTCATACTCAACCATGGCCTGGGACCCAGCATCCTCTCTCGGCGTCACCGATGGGTCTCAGACCCCGAGGTAGAAATGTATCATTGACTTCTGTGTTCCCTGGCTCTTGGCCTGCTCTTACCTTCTTTCTGTTGGCCTAGCTGCTAAACTTACAGCTTCTGCCCAGTTTCCTCTATGGCGCATGATTTGGCCTCACCCACGTGTATCACTTGTGTTAAAGTGGCTATCTGTGTTTTTTCTTTCCTCTGGCAATCCTAATTGCTCCTTTTGCGTGTTTTTTTAATCGAAGGATAGTTGACAGACAATATGATATTCGTTTCAGATGTACAACAGAGTAATTAGACAACTCTACATACATTACCAAATGCTCCCCGCAATACGTGGAGTCACCTTCTGTCACCACAAAAAGTCATTATGATATTATTGACACTATTCCCTGTGCTGTGCTTTTCATCCTTGTGACTTAATTGACTTTGTAACTGGAAGTTTGTCACTCTTCATTCCCTTCACCATGAAGGATCTGGGGATATTCCACAACCAGTCGCCATCGTGATTTCGCTTCACTGAAAGCCTCCTACTTTCAAAGGAACTGCTAGTGACAACATACGCTCATATATCCCGGTATTCATTTTTCCACGGCTTCAACTACTGCTTAAATGCTGACGCTTCCCAAAATTAACTTTAGTGCAGATCTCTCCTGAGCTGTAATTCCTTACTGATGCCTTGATAGGCCCTCAAACTACACACACCTCAAAATAGACTCATTCTGTCTCCCTTTCAAGTCACCTCCCAAATGTGTTTTTCCTTCCCCAATTCATTTTAAAAAAGAATGCCTGCTCTATCCATTGACCACACTCCGCTTTTTTGCTTCTTTCTTATGAGTTCAGTCACCAAATCTGCCCGCAACATCTGCTAACCATCGCCCACTACTATCTACCATTCTCTACCCAGCTGCTTCCTTATTTTCCTTGGTTATATTCCAAACTCCTCTAAAAAGCTCTCCCAGGCTTTGGTTCCTTCCCTCATAACACACCGTTCACACTGCAGCCAGAACCGTGTGCCTAAAAATGCTGCATTTCACTTCCCTATTCAGAAAACTTCCTCAGTGTCCTCAGCCACTGCAGGGACCTGAAGTCCTTCCCGGTCTGACTGATGGAGAGGACTCCATCTCATCCTTCTGCTTCTCTACTGCATCCTCATCTGCAGCTGCGGAAGACTGACAAGCTCGCCCCCTATGCCTGTGTGTGTGCTCCTGTCACTGCCTGGACACCCTTGGTCTCCTTTCCACCCAGCCTGCACTCAACCCTGAGGACCCAACTCTACGGCTGCATCTTCTGCAGCATTTCCCTGCGACCCACGCAGATGCAGACGTCTCCCCTCGATTTCCACTCAGTTCTGTAGACGGGAGCCCTTTAATGGGCTTGTTACATAATTTTTTGTGTCTGCCTCATTAAACTGTGAGCTCACTGAAGATCAAATTCTTGGCTGACTTGGGTCCTGAGGGCCTGGGGTAGTCAACACAGCAGTGTTTGGGCAGTGTCTGCTGGTGACATGACTGAGCACATGGGGCTGTGGCAACAGGCATGTTCAGTTTAGAAGAAGCTTTTAGAAGTCTCTTTATTTTAGTCAACAAGTGTTTACCGAGCACCAAGTGGGATATATAGATGCAGAGATGGTCCTTCCCCTGTGGCAGTTTTAATCTAGTCAAGAAAATAAGGCATATCCATGTGTGTGTGTGTGTGTGTGTGTGTGTGTGTGTACTATTTTAAATAAGTGGAAACAGGGGCACCTGGTTGGCTCAGTCAGTTGAGCGTCTGCCTTTGGCTCGGGTCATGATCCCAGAGTCCTGGGATCGAGCCCCACATCGCTCCCTGCTCAGCGGAGAACCTGCTTCTCCCTCTCCCTCTGCCTGCCGCTCAGCCTACTTGTGCTCTCTCTCTATCTCTCTGTCAAATAAATAAATAAAATCTTTTAAAAAAATAAGTGGAAACAGAGAGAAGTGCATGGACTTGTATACACTGGGTATATTTCAGATGAGTCAAAATGTACGAGTAAACTGTCATCTGGAGTCTAAAAAGACATTATTATTCAAGTAGAAGAGTGGTTATCTACAGAATTATTAATATTAAGAAACTCATAATTAATACTACATAATAAAAAGTAAAAGGAAGATTTTAGAATAAACCTGGAGAGCTGGAATACTCTTTTATTCATAGAAGGAATACCTAATGCATTTGGATCAATCACCTTGGATCAAGACCAAACTAACCCTGCAGGATAATGACTGATAGAATGGATTTTCAGCTAGAGATATTTCCTAGCTTTACCAACCAACAGTTATGAAGATAAAACTAAAAATCACCTTAGAGAAGCCCAACCGAGATTCAGACTTTGTGAAAAGGAGTCCAGACATTGGAACTTCCTGAGATCATTTCCATTGTAAGTAACCATCAATATGCTGAAACTGTCTTATCAATAGGATTGTGTGTGTGTGTGTGTGTGTGTGTGTGTGTAACCCTTTCATACAGTGGTGTGCTGGTAAACACTTCACAAATTCTTGGGGAGAGAGCACTGACTATATTTGCCAACTTCTGTGGTGTGAATGCTCCCATCATGGCTGATTTCAAGCTATTAACCCGATGTCACTGAGCATGAGGTAGGAGATCACAGTTGGTTCTTGCAAGCTGGTACGGATGGGCTCCAACATACTATCATTTTCATGAGTCATTTAGTAAGCCTATTGAAAATCAGAATGCCATATTTATAAATCCATGTGTCCAGGACATATCTTGAGCTGTTCTTTGTAAGAATTTCTTATTAAAGAGATCTTCTCCTTTTTACTTAGCATATGGATAAATTTCAAGAATTGAAGAGTTAGCAGGTGTCAGAAACTGAACACGGGAGCTGAGGAAGTCAGAGACGATCATAAGTGTTGGAAAAATGGTGGTGTACTGACAGAGACAGGGAGTGAGGTGGGGAGCCAGTTGGGAATGAAGAGGTTGTCTCTTTGCTTTCCCCGGTTGAAGACGCATCCTATTTGGAGAGCTGGGGGCACTGTATTGAACAGAAGTTAGACATTGTTCCTGCAGATAGAGAATTATCTATAGAAGTCAGAGAAGAGGTCAGGACACAGAGGCAGCTATGGAGGAAAAATGCAGTGATACACATCAAATACCTGGTCAGATATTGAGTTTTTTGGAGATCTGGAGGAAGACAAACCAATTGACAAGATGTAGTTAAGTAAATAGGAAAAATAAAAAACATCAAGAAACATCGTGAAGGAGAATGGTGAAGGTAGACAAAATGGTCAACTACTCCATCAAAGCCAAGAGAGTAAAGAATGAGGAGCGAGGGAAGCCTGGGTGGCTCAGTCATTAAGCATCTGCCTTCGGCTCAGCTCATGATCCCAGGGTCCTGGGATCGAGCCCTGCATCGGGCTCCCTGCTCTGCAGGAAGCCTGCTTCTCCCTCTCCCACTCCTCCTGCTTGTGTTCCCGCTCTTGTGTGTCTCTCTCTGTCAAATAAATAAAATCTTAAAAAAAAAAAAAGAATGAGGAACAATTTTACTGGATTTCCATCAGGGAACAGGGCTACAAAACAGGCTGAAAGGGGTCTGTGGATCACAGAAATCCACCATTTGGGAAGACTGCCCCATATGAGTCAATGCTCCCTTCTTAGAACTTGAAATGCAGTGTAAGAATCAAAGGCTTCTTGTTGCCCAAAACTCAGTTCAGATCTAAAAACTAATGAGCCAATGAATGAACAAAGCCCAAACATGCCATGAATAGAGCTAGTGTCGGGAAGGGGGACTATTCCAGCTGCAGGCTGAGAGGTCTGGCTCGGTGAAAACTGGGAATTCTGGCACGGCTCCTCAGCCTCTCTCTGTCCAGGGTTAGTGGCCAGTTGTAACGCAGAGAGGCCTGATCCAGAACCACAAGATGGATGGCTGCCCCCAAGCGAGCCAGCCCGGGGCAGAAGGACTAGTGTGGCAGAAACCTTTGGAGAGGGTGGCAGTGTGGCATCAGAACCTCTGCCAGAACAAAGCAATTCTGCAATGAAAGGAAATTTCAACAAATAGGGGAAAAGCTGAACCCAGTAGGAAACCCAGTGTGTGTGCCTGACTGGACCTGAGTCTGCATGTTGGCTTTTAGTTTCACAGGCTGAGGCTGGCTCTGCCTTCCTGAGCGTGCATGCACGCCCACCCTGCCTCCTGGACGAAGGTTTTCTAGAGATGCAGCTTTGGCTGGGAATGGGGAAGATGTCTTGACTGTGCTTGGGCTGATCTCTCGGGGGTGACCACCAGATTGCTCAGTGGTAGCCTAGGAAACCAACTCGCCTGAGTTCCAACCCAGCTCACATGGGCAACCTTCTCTTCTGTCTCCTCTTGTTTCTCCTTGCAAAAAGCCTTTTTTTTTTTTAAAGGTTTATTTATTTATTTTAGGGAGAGAGAGAGAGAGAGAGAGAGAGAGCACAACTGGAAGGGGCAGAGGGAGAGAGAGAATCTCAAGTAGACTCCCCACTGAGCATGGAGCCCAACACAGGGCTCGATCTCACAACCCTGAGATCATGACCTGAGCAGAAACTGACAGTTGGATGCTTAACCGACTGAGCCACCCAGGCTCCCCCACCCGCAAAAATGCTCCTAATTAATGATTTGCTTGTCCTTGTTAGCAGGCTTGAGCTTTTCTAAAGATCATCACTTCAACAACACTTTGCATTTCCCCTGACTTTGCAAAGAATCTTGGGGAAGAATATTTACCTGTTCAGAGCTTGGGAGAGCTCCAGGACCTGTCAGCGATCTCATGGCCACTGGCCACAAGGATACTCTGAGCCAGACAGGAAAACCAGACACATACTCAGGAAGTAGCTTCCCACTGAAGTACAGTAAAAAATTGGGTCATTGTGAGTTAAAGCTGGGAAATGCTTCATGATTTTAGGGGATGAAAGATTTCACAGAAGAGGGAAGCTCAGACCTGGATCCAGGATTTGAGAGCAAGGACAAGAGTGAAGACACAAAGGTAAGCTGGGGCAGACATGGTTAACAGTGTTACTTTGATGATACATAGTCAGCAACTGCAAATTCACCGTTCACAGAAAGAATGGAGAGGGCCGGAAGCACCATCACTCTCCACTCTAAAAGGCCAGTGAGAAGACATGGCCATGACGTCTGCTTCCAGAGCCCTTGTAGGACTGTAGGATGAGATGAGCACAGCGGGGTTTGACCATGCCCAGCACTGAACGCAGGGCTCGGGGAAGTCCAGGAATGCCAGAAAGCGCCCTTTCCTATTTGTCGAGATGATTTCTGATGTCAGCTTGCCTCTCTACCCCCACTGGGGGCCCCCAGGTTATGTACCCCAACCACATGCTTCTGGATCATCTTGCGGAGGACATATTTAGAGTCTGAAGCAAAGACGGGGCAAAAAAGAGGAGGAACCATGAGGTGGGCAATGGCCCTTACCTTTGACCAGTCTCCCACAGTGATATGTGGAGGGCAGTCTGTCCTGGCACAGGACTTATGGGAAGATGCCTTGGGTCCTTGGCACAATTCATCAGAGAGATTCAAAAAGCTGCCATCAGTTAACAGCTGCCGACAGGTGACTCTTCGATTGTGAGTTCCCCCTCCACACGTCCTGGAACACTGAGAAGGTGGAAGGAGGGGGATCAGGGCTCTTGCAGCCACGAGTGTGGCGGGCAATGGGGGCCCCAGGCCTGCCATATTACCTGCTGCCATTCTTCAATGTGCCAGCTAGGAGGGCAGTCAAACTGATTGCACGCTTGTAGGGCATGTGGCTTCTCGTCTCCACATTCCTCAGCGGGGGCCGGGGACTCCCCAGGGTGCAGGCAGTATACCTCTCGGGTCTGGATTCCCACACCACAGGTAGCTGAGCAGGGGCCCCAAGAGCCGGTATGCCACCTGTACCAAAACACAACAGGGCAAGTCGAAGTGTCCCATGAGACCTCGTGCAACGGTCAGAGCATACACAATTTCAAGTTCTCGGGACGTCCAGACTTCTCACTCCATGTGCAGACCCGAGAGCCACAGCATCCCCACTACTAGATGCGATGAAAATACAGAAACGTAATGTTTAAAGAAATGTTGGTAAGTGTTTAAAGGTTCTACCCATTTGGGAAAGCCCAGAGTACAAAAGAAGCAGATTTCTCCCCATTCTAGCATACCACCATCTATCCATAATAAAGGCTTGGGTTTTGTTTTGAATAGAGCCCCAAGGCAAGCATGATTTATATGGGTGTCAAAAGAAATTTTAAATGCTTAGAAGCACACTTCAGGAAATTTTCAGGGCACCTGGATTCATTATTTGGAATATCCCTAAGAAAATTCTTCTCTGTTAGGATTGGATTTATAACACGTGTATATATAATGTGATTCCTTTCCAATAAGATCTTGGAAAAATCAGGTTTTCTCATGAAACATCTGTAAAAATGAAAAACCAGGGCAAGCTGCTTTTGATACATATTTCCAAATTGCATTCAAGGAAGATTCTCTCAATTCACACTCCCAGCAGAAGCATGTGAGAGCGCCTGGCTTCCTACCCCTATACCAATACTGGACCATATCCCTGCCCATCTGATGGGTGCAAATTTGTACATTATAGTTATCTTAATTTGTGGGTATGTAATTATTAGTGAACATGGATTTCTAACCAGTTACTGTAGAGCTATATCATGAGGAAACAAGTTTAAAATGCTTAAAATTGACACAAAAGGATGTTTGCTCCAAGATAGTTTGTAATAGCAAAAAAAAAAAAAAAATTAAATTTTACAAAATGGAAGGAAATAATCAAAATGTTCTACAATAAAGGGTAAAATAAATAATTGTATATTCATACAGTATAATGCTAGCAGCCATTAAAAAACAAAGTAGAAGTATAGTTACTGACACAAATAAATTTGGTATTTTTTATTAGAAAACATAAAAAATACCTTATGATATTGTTTTATGCATTTATAAATGCAGAAAAAAGGTCTGCATAATTACACATCCAAATGTTAACAGTGATGATCTCTAAATGATAGGATTTTTATTTTCTTCATTCTTGCCGGTATTTTCCCCTGATTTTTCTTAAAATAAACACTCATTATTAGAAAAAGTTAGTTCTTTGAAAAAAAAAATAGTGTTAGTCTCAAGGTGATTTTCAGCTTTTCTGATTTCTTATTTTCCATAATAAACATGTTTTGCTTGTGCAAATAAGAGGAAAAATAAAAAATGAAAAATATTTGAGACAAATATAATGGGACAAAAATACTAAAATTTTTACTTATGAAGACAAAGGTTCACAAGGAGGATATAATAATCATACAAGTATGAAGACTGAGTAAAAAGCATAAATACGTATGAAGTACAGCTCTTAGATATAAGAAAAATGGAAGGATAAGTAATAAAAATTTCTAAAGGTTACAAAATACTTCTCTAAGCCCCTGGTATATAAAGAAGGCAAACCTTAATAAGAATAGAGAAAATTGGGGCACCTGGGCGGGCTCAGTTGGTTAAGGGTCAGGTCATGATCTCAGGATCATGGGGTGAAGCCCCACGTCGGGCTCTGCAGTCAATGGGGATTCTCTCTCTCCCTCTCCCTCTGTCTCTACTCCCTCCTGTGTTTTTTTTCTCTCTCTCAAATAAATAAATCTTTAAAAAAATAATGTAGAAAACTAACGCATTTGAACAGCTTGATTAAATAAATAACTTTTTAGGAAATTACAGAAGTTCTATTCAAGAAAGGGACTAGATCCTGTTAACTTTGTGGTTGAGTTCCCCCAAATTTCCAAGAAACAGGTGAATTCCCCATGTCATTTTAAAAGTTCCAAAGTGAAAAAGAAGATTAAAATATTTTAATGCATCATGAAGGTAGGAAAAACAAAATCTGACAAATATATATAAAAAGTTTTTTGCATATAATTATATAGTCTAAACCCTAAATAAAAGAGAAGTATAAATCCTAAGTAAAACAGAAGCAAGTTAATCAAAGGATTAAAATACTACATAGTCTATGCTATGGACTGAATGGTTATATCCCTCCCCAAATTATTATTATGTTGAGGTCCTAATCTCCAGTGTGATGGTATTTGGAGACTGGGACTTTAGGAGGTAATTAGGGTTAGATAAGGTCGTGAAGGTAGGACCCTCATGATGGGATTAGTGCCCTTATCAGAAAAGAAACCAGAGAGCTTGCTCTCTCTTTCTGCCAATAAGAGGACACAGAGAGAAGGCAGCTGTCTGCAAGCCAGAAAGAGAGCTCTCATCAGAAACTGCGCCCTCCTGGCACCTTGATCTTGGACTCTTCAGCCTCCAGAACTGTAAGAAAATAAATTTTGTTGCTTAATCTACCCAATCTATGATATTTTGTTATCACCAGTTGAGCTGATTAATAAGGTATGTTTTCTGACCATGGTGGAACTGTATTAGGACAATCACCAAATATTTAAAAGTTATGCAATAATCATCTAAATTACTCATGGGTCAAAGGAGAAACCACAATGGAAATAAACAGCTCTTCTTAAATGCAGGTTACTAAAAATATGAAGTGCGAAAATCTGTGGAATGCAGTTAAAGCCATGATTATAAGGAAATCAATAGCCTTAAATGAATTTTTTTTACAATATTTTTTACAATATCTACAATGTGTAAAAAGAAATGCTGAAAATCATAATCTAAGTATCCATTTCAAGCAGTTAAAAAATACAGTAAATTAAACCAAAAAAAGTAGAAAAGAGGAACAAAATATATGAGAACAGATATGAATGAACCCAAAAATAAAACAAAAGTTGCCTCTTCAAAAGACTAATAAAATTGATAAATTCATGGTGATTTATGAAGAACAAAAAATATGAACCATAAATTACCACATCAAGAATTAAAGAGAGAATCTCAAAGGCACTAAAAATAAAGAGTTTAGGGGCCCCTGGGTGGCTCAGTCGTTAAGCGTCTGCCTTCGGCTCAGGTCATGATCCCAGGGTCTTGGGATCGAGCCCCGCATCGGGTTCCCTGCTCTGCGGGGAAGCCTGCTTCGCTTCTCCCTCTCCCTCTCCCCCTGCTTGTGTTCTCTCTCTCACTGTGTCTCTCTCTGTCAAATAAATAAATAAAATCTTAAAAAAAAAAAAATAAAGAGTTTATGTGTGTGATAAAAATGACTATGTGTCAATAAATTTAAAAATTTACATAGACTGAAAATATTCCTAAAAAAACCAACTTATCAAAACTAACACATAAATGTAGAAAAATCTGACTAGTCCTATATCTATTAAATTAAATTTGTAATTTAAAATATTTATTTTTATTTTTTTAAGATTTTATTTATTTATTTGATAGAGAGAGACACAGCGAGAGAGGGAACACAAGCAGGGGGAGTGAGAGAGGGAGAAGCAGGCTTCCCGCCGAGCAGGGAGCCCGATGTGGGGCTCGATCCCAGGACCCTGGGATCATGACCTGAGCCGAAGGCAGACACTTAATGACTGAGCCACCCAGGCATCTCTTGAGCCTACTTATTGAGCCAAACTATCATATAATATTCTGGGAGGGGTTCTGCAATATTTCACCTGGGAGGAGAGCCTAAAGGAAATAATATGAAACCTAGTTATGATTTGAGGATGTTGGGGAGAGGTATTCATTCAAGTAAGCAGAAAACCCCCAGATAGGAACATATAACTCCCATTCAATATAAGCTTGCAAATCAAAGGGTCCAAGGAGAGAAAAAAAAAAAAATAATGACATGAAGATAGCAAACACACAACATATGAGAGAATTCTCCCCTGAAGAAATAGAAATAACAACAGCACTACTTGTATAGCATGTTCTATTTCCCACATTTGGTTTTAATATAATACTCACATTATCTTCATAATGTCTGAAAAAAATCTTTAACATAACTATGTGGGTTTTTTTATTCTTAGGGACTAATAGTGATCCAGGAAATAGCAGATTGGGTACATGTGCTTACTTCTGTTCCCTTCCATCCACCCCCCCCCAAAAATATTACCCAATAAAAAGACAGGAAAGGGATAAAGGTGGTATTAAACAAAGGCATATAACCACAAAAACAAAGAGACTGTGAGAGATGCAGTTGATTTTATAAGCTGGAGAGAAGATGGAAACTGACGTTTAACTTAGCAGCCTGGAGAAATCTGGAAACTAAGCTAAGAGTTTGGAAAGTCCAAAAGCAAGAAGCCATGAAACAATCAGACACAACATATTTCTAAAAGTGGGGTATAGCTGAAGTCAAAATAGACTCACTGAAAGTCTATATTAACCTGAAATCCTTTTGTGTCTCTTAGGCATGCAGGAGATTTATTCTCCCACACCGAGCAGAAAACTGAGGGGTTACTTAAGGACTTAAGGAATAGCAAAAAGTGGGAGACTGTACTAGGAATGGGGATTAAGTGAGGGTCTATGTATTGTCAGGTGAGACCGCCAGACTTCTTCCCCGACTTGGCTGAGAGAAAACACTTCCAATCAGACTTGCATCCCTTTCCCACTCTCAAACAAAAGGTTGGAGAACTCCTCACCAGAAATGTTAACTAGCTTGAGAGCAAAAAAACAAATTCAGGTCTCCCTGTGAAACAGCCCATCCAGATCACTCTAGAGTGAAACCTACCACTCAACAAATTCTGTCCATATACACAGGGCTTCCAACCTGCTTTTGGGTACACTATTCTTAAACGAGTAGATAGTCAAGGAACATAAAATATTTAATGAAAACACCTAAGAAAAAAAGAAACAAAAACAGGCATATGGGAGAAAACAGACACACTGCAAGGTACCAAAGAGAATAGAATAAAACTAATATAAAATAAAATAAAATTTCATAATTCATATTCTCAAGAAACAGAAGGTATTGTATTCATGAGATGAAAACAGGATGTTATTAAGAAAGGTACTAGGAACCTACAGAGAACCAAAAAAGACTCTTGTAAATTAAAAATGACTAAATAAAAATGTAACAAATCAGTTGAAAAACAGAAGTAAAGAAAACTCTCAAAAAGTTAGGGATAAAAGAAATGCAAAATAGGGTCAGTTCAGAATGTTGAACATTATACATGGGAGGTTCATTTAAAAAGCAGAAAAGAATAACTCAAGAAAATTTCCCAAAATGGAAAGAAGTGTTTGGATTTTAAAGCCCCTCCCTATTTCCCAGCACAAAAGATAAAAATGAACTAAACCAAAGCATGTAACGTTGTTCCACTGTCTTCCAGAGGGAACAAAACAAGTTTGTATAGAGGATGAGGGATCTAGGTGGCAAAGCAATTCTCAACAATGGCACTGAAAGTTAGAATTTGGTGAATGGAGCAATACTTTAAAAATGCTTTTTGGGGGGAAAATGATATGGAACCTTGAAATCTATACAAGACAAAACATCAAAGTGGAATAAAACATTTCCAGATATTCAAGAGCAAAAAATTTAATCCCCAGTTTTCTTGGGAAGCTCTTGGACTTATGTGCTACAACACTGGGGTTCAGGTGCCCTTTCAGGTCACTACATTTGTATCTTTGGGGTAAATACCCAGTAGTGCAATTGCTGGGTCATAGGGTAGCTCTATCTTCAACTTCTTGAGGACGCTCCATACTGTTTTCCAGAGGGGCTGCAACAGCTTGCATTCTTAAAGGGCCTACTTCATTAGTAGCTCTAGAGTTAATCAAAATCATTTCCATTTCACAAATAATCTAACAGGCTTAAAGACTCTAGTCACCACCCTCCCCCCAAACTTTACCAGGCTTTGTTGTCCGATATTTATTTCTTTTTTCACACCCATAAATCAGATATCATTATTGATTTACACAGTCAGTGACTTTCTTTTAGATTAAGTATCTTTACAATGTACTTTGCTCATCATTCATTCTTATATTCATGTATCTTTCTTCCAGGATCAGTTTCCTGCTTAATGAATATGCTCTTCTTAAAAATTATCTTTAGTGAGAGTTTGGTGATAGTAAAGTCTCCTGGTTTTGTTCACCTAGAACGTCTAATGCAAGAGTAGTTACCATTTTTTGACTACTATGTTCTAAGCTCTTTTGTAAGTAATTTACATATATAATATGTATATTTATATATTTATATCATATGTATATAGGTATATACTACTGCAATGTGAAAATATCCTGTTTCACTAAGTATGTAATACTAGGCTGACAGTTATTTCCTTGGAACGATTTCAAGATAATATCCCTTATTGCCAATGAGAAGAAAACTCTTAATTTTGCGGCTACTTTTCCTCTTGTAGATCTTTTCTCTCTGGTTGTTTTTGAGATATTTTCTTTGCCTTTGGAGTTCTCAGACTCAACTATCATGTGTTTAAGTGTTTATTTCTTTTTATTTTTCCTGCTTGGGATTTGTTGTGGCTCCAGATTCTTAGGATTCATATTTTTCATTAATTATGAAATATTCTCAGTCATCTCTTTGGGTATTACCTCTGTTTTTTTCTTCAGCTCCATTTAGATATATTTTACACCCTCTCAATATTTCCTCTGTCTCTTTTACCTCTGGGTGTGTATTTTACATACCTCGTTTGCTCTCTGTGCTTTATTCTGGATAATTTCTTCAGATCTCTCTTCCAGTTCACCTGTTTACCCCGGTCCATAACTTTGAAGTTTCGATGATTATTTTTTTAACTTCCTGATATTCTATTAGGTTAAACCATATGAAATTGCTAATAAGGGACCTTTTTGATTGATAAAATTGGAAATTCCATATAGTGCAACCTAATATTTGGTTCATTAAAAAAAAAATCTTCCAGGTATTTTTGATAGTTTGTTATTCCTAGGTTAGGTTTTCAATTCCCTGTCTTATATCTTTAAATATTTTAAATAAACTTACTTTATATTCGTACCTGATAATTCCAATATCTGAGGCCCTGTATATCTGATTTGGGTTTTCTCCCCCACTGATTCTCACACATTGTTTCTTCATGAATTTTTCTTTTTAATTTGTTGTTGTTGTTGTTGTTGTGAGATCACTAATTAGGTCTTTGTGGGAATTTTAAGTTTGGAGGAGAAGACACATTCTTCCACAAAGGGTGTGCATTAACTCTTGTCAAGAGCAATGTGAATTAACTTTTCAGATCGCACTGTCAGAGTGAATATGAACCTCATTCCTACATAAAGGGCTATTTGTGGCTTTTAAATTCTCAGAGGAGTCTTTTTTTATCAAGGTATGACTGATATGTAAACAGTTGTATATATTAAATGTGTACAACTCAATGAGTTTGGGAATAAGTCCACCTGTGAAACCATCCACACCATCAAGGCCATAAACACATCCATTCTCTCCCAAAGTCTCCCTCCACCCCTATTCTTATTCTTATTCTTTAGCATCATCATCGTTATCATTATTATTATTCTGGGTGTGGTAAGAACACCTAACATAAGATCTACCCTCTTACCAAATTTGAAGTATACAAAAACACAGTATTGTTAGCTATAAGCATTATGCTATACAGTAGATCTCCAGAACTGAACTCATCTTGTATAACTGTAACGTTGCACCCTTTGACCATCACCTCCCACTTCCCCTCCTCCCGGCCCCTAGCAGCCATCTTTCTACTCTCTGCTCCTGTAAATTTGACTACTTTAGAGTCCACATATAAGTGAGATCACACAGCATTTTTCTGTGTCTGGCTTCTTTCACTTAGCATAATGCAGGGGAGGCTTTTTTAATTCCTTCCACTCAGAGGCAAAGCCAAGACAGATAAATTTCCTTGAGATCTGCTTTTTTGGGGTGGGTATTTTTTCCAATTTGTCTTTTCACTGAGGTAGATCCTGGCTTCATATGGGAATCTCCATTCCATTCCTTATTTCCTGGAGTTCCGAGGACTTGTTTGTTTCCAGAAAGAAACTGTTAAAGCCAAAGGACTAGATTAGTGGGATTGCCAAATGTCCCCCATGGAAGCACTAACTTTAACACAAGTTCACCACGCTAGATTCACGCTATAGCTCTTCCTTTCTTTCTGCCTTCCTTCCTTTTCTCTTTCTTTCTTTTTCTTTCTTTGTTTCTCTCACTTCTGAGGATTTATCTTACTTTCTAACAAGCTTAGTTTTACATTTCAAGTTGTTTTAGACATATTTTACTCAGTATTTTAGAATCTTTTAATATAAGGGCCTTCAGTATATCTAGTCCACCACTTGGCTAAAAATGGACATTCAACATTCACATACTCAAAATGATATTTTAGCAAGTTTCGCTCTAGGTTGATCATGATTTCCCCGTAGTACTCTAAAGATAGAATTTCTTTGCTTTTGGGGAACTTCAGTTGTTAATAAGTTGTTAGTAGTTGATATGTCTTTCAGGTCTTGTAGCTCTTAGGATTTTCTTATCATCTCTGACTTTCTGCAGTTTTGTTTTATGTATCTAAGTGGGATGTGTTTTCATTTATTTTTCTTGATACTAGGAGTAGACATTTTTTTAAGTTTTAGCAAACAATTCATTTGATATCTTGTTTCTCTGCCATTACCTCCATATTTCTTACTTTTCTTCTCTTTTCCCCAAATCTTCAACTTTCTGTGCTTTCATTCTTTTGACTTCCTCAGCACAACCTTCAAGGTAACAATTCTTTCTTCAAGTGTCTGTAGTTTACTTATTTTTCACTGGCTTTTAAAATTTCTAAGTTGTATAATTGGTTCTTTTTAAGACTCACCTATTGGGACTATATTTCTGCCTCCGTTTCGTAATTTCCAGTTCTTTACATGGATAGTATTTGCCAATTTATATCACCAACGATCTCAGTAACACAGTCTTTTCTCAGACTGCTCTTGTATTTTGATTTCATCTGGAGTGAATTCAGCTTTCAACTGCTGACTCTGTTGACTATCTTCATTAGTATTAGGTTTGTTCATGTGCTCTGGAGTTTCATTTTGCGGGCTCCATTTGGTTTCTCTCTCCCCACCTCCCTTTGTCCTTTTCTCTGACTCTTCACCCTCCCTGTCTACAGTGTTGTTTGCTTCCATCTAGCCCTCCAGTGCCTCCAGTCCAGAACCAAGTCTCATATGGACAGCATGGCACAAGAGCACTCTAAGGACACTGACGATCCAGTCACCGAGCCAACGTGCAATTTGGGGCTGTATCGTTGTGTCTGTCCTCCGTCTCCCCAGGCAAGTAGGCTCATCTACACAATGGCTTCGCGTTGTGATCGGCAGCAGCTCTTTCCTGCTTCCATTCCAAGGAGCAATGAGTATGGGTCCTCTCTAAGCAGTCAAAAGGACGATGTTCAGGCCCTACCCTCTACGGAACTGAACTCTCATGTGCCCTGACTGCTTTGGGGCCTCAAGTCCACAAGAACCACAGGTCTGTTTCCACTCACCACTTCACACTTCCTTTCCTTTCCTGGCCCAGATAGTTCTTTGCATGATATTGCCTTGGGTATGCTGTTTTAATTCCCCTGCTCTTATACGGCATCTACCATTGATCTGTATTTGGAGCAGAATGTAAAATTAAAACACCAGCCTAATTGGAAGCCTACTAATTAGTTAGATTATAACTGATTATATCTAAGTTTCCAGTAGCTTTTGAGGTGAGGGAAATCACCAACAGTAGAAATATACATCATATTTTGATGGTAATCGAGCTATATGGATAAATAATTAAAAGGATGCTGTTTCACTATCAATTCAGCTTAAATATATAATTTATTTGGAGTGACTTCTGGATAATCACCTTTCAAGAAAGCATATAGCTAGAAGAATCCATCAGAGGCACAAGGGACTGGAAATGAAACCACTGTTATTCAAGAAATGGGGAACTGTTTCTTCTTAACAGACAAAAGACTACAGAATTTTTTAAAATTCAAGAACTGGGTAACAAGTAGGTAGAGAAACACATCACTCTTGCCTCTTGCTTTCTGACTTCCCTCCCTAGCAGTGCTGACTACTGTCAGAGAAGAAAGCTCTCCTCAGACGAGTGGGGCCATTATGTAACCCTGCATGTTTCTACAAGCTGCTGGCTCTCTCCTGGAAAAAGCAAACTCCATAAATAGCAGACACTCAGCAGTTATAGCATAGACCAGGGGGGAGTAACCCCATAAGAGCAAATAAACATATAACACCCCACCTTGGAGAGTCCAGGCTAATACATCAAATGCATTTGCCTTTGGGTAAATAAAGATCAATTGACTGTCCAACCCAATCTCAGTGGTAAGTTTCACCCTGGGGTGATATTTTACTGCTATTGCCCTTGGAGTCAGTAAATATTTGTGTGGAAAATATTATGCAACACCCTGTTCCTGTTATTCCTACACCACTGGTTTCTAGAACCTAAAACATTTTTGTAAACTTACCTTTACTTTGGCACCAACCCTTTGTCTCAGCTGGGTTTTTTCCAATATAATTCTCAACCTTTGAAAAGTTTATTAAATTTGCAATTTTGAAACGAGGAAGAGTATTTCCCTTCACATAAAAACAGACTCTTAATTTTGCAAAGTGGCCAAGACATAGTGCATGCTCTATTATTCCTAGCTTGGAAGGAAGCTCTGTGGGCAGGACGGTGTTGGAGAAGATAATGTGCAATCATTCTTGCTGAGGCCCAGCGATCCCAGGACAGGGATGCTGCTGTACCCGGGACAGGTCGGCACGCTTCCCTCAGCCGCCTTAAGAAACAGGGTCCAGACTTGCTACTAAATCTTGCTCCGGTTTGGTGAGCAAAGGAAGGGCAGCACTGCAGACTGAACTCAACCCTGCCATGGCCTCCTGGGCAGGTCAAGGGAAGGCTACTGTTCTTAGAACTGAAATGACCCTGAGCATTTGCAACTACTCATGAGTAGACAGGAGGATCCCCGCAGAAAGACTGGGCATAGTTCTGAAGACATGAGTAAAAAACTGCAACTCGAAAGCACCCTTTAACAGCAAAAGGTTGGAGTTGATAGGCACTTGCTGGCCACAAAGTCCAGCATTTTCTGTCATTACTCAGATGAAGAGGCCCAGAGGGCTAAGGCACCTGCCTGAAATTCCTGGAGGGGTCAGAGCTGGGGCGCCACCCCATGCCCCTGACCCACTCCCAGTCCTCTCTCAACTACGAAGAGTTCCCCTCTATCAAGGGTCTCAGCATAGGGTCCTATTTCACATTCTGTTGGACTTCATTATACCACTAAGAGGTGATCGCTTTTCGGGGAGAGATTTAACTTGTCTTATGGTAGAAAAGGGCTCCAGACAGCAGGCATGGTATGTGCAAAGTCCCAAAGGCATGAATGAACATGAGAGTGGGTCACGGTGGAAATTTATCATGGCTGCAGGGCACGTTCCTCATGGCATGTGCATGCACGCATGTGCATGCACGTGCGTGTGCACGTGCCTGTGCAGAGGGTCGTAGTGACAGGAGATGTGGTTCAGGAACCTAAAAGCAGGGGCACAAAGGACTTTATAGGCTGTTACAGTCTGAACTATTTCCCCACAAAAGTTGGTGAAGCCCTGACTCCTAGTACCTATAAATGTGATCTTATTTGGAAACAGGGTCTTTGCAGATGATCAATTTAGATGAGGTCATTAGAAAGGGCCCCAATCCTGGAGATGAACCATGAGACACTGTGGACTCTGAAACACCCCACTGAGGGCTCTAGAAGGGAGGGGTTGGGAGGATGGGTTAGCCTGGTGATGGGTATTAAAGAGGGCACATTCTGCGTGGGGCACTGGGTGTTATGCGCAAACAATGAATCATGGAACACTACATCAAAAACTAATGATGTAATGTATGGTGATTAACATAACGTAATAAAAAAAAAATAAAAAAATAAAGAAGAGCAAAAAAAAAAAAAAAAGAAAGAAAGAAAGGGCCCCAATCCAATATAAATGGTATCCTTACAAAAAGGGAACATTTGGACAAAGGGGCAAACAGAAGGAAGACAACATGGAAACATGGGGAGAACAGCATCCACAAGCCATGGAACGCCTACCAACAGCTGGGAAAGAGACCTGGACCAGGTTCTCGCTCCCTGTCTCAGAAGGAGCCAACCCTTCCCCGCCCCTTGATCTCAGACTCCCAGCCTCCAGAACAGAGACAATAAACTTCTATTGTTGAAGCCACCTGGTACTTTGTGACAGTAGGCCCAGGAAACTCACACGCATGCTAGAGTAAGGAACATGGACTGTGATCCACAGGTAAGGAAAGTTACTGGAGGGTTTTATGTGGGAGCTTCACATGGGCACCGCAATTTAGGAAGCTCTCTGTAGGACATACCTGTGCATATGGATCAGAGCAAGGAAACACAAGGGGTGGGCGTTTATTTAGCAACCGTCGAAACAGTTCATACAAAATACCTCTGCGTTCAGGTCGCAGCAGTTAGGAATGGCTGGGGCAGATTGCTAAGAGGTTGAGAGACAAAGCGACACAAATCGCGTCCATGTGATCAGAAGAGAAATGAAACCAGAAAAAGCCACAGTGCAAAGCCACTCAAAGAAGGGACTCAGATTCTATTATGAATAAAATAAATAGTGGAGAAATGTATGATTTGGACTTCATCTTAAAAAGTTAAAGGGCACCTGGGTGGCTCAGTTGGTTAAGCGACTGCCTTCGGCTCAGGTCATGATCCTGGAGTCCCGGGATCGAGTTTCGCATGGGGCTCCCTGCTCAGCAGAGAGTCTGCTTCTCCCTCTGGCCCTCACCCCTCTCATGCTCTCTCTCTCAAATAAATAAATATAATCTTGAAAAAAAAAAAAGAATGCCTTAAAAAATTAAACTAAAAATGATGAAATCGAGTTATTTACCTTACACTGAACATAATGTAGGTGGTAATGGCGACTGGGTGTGCTCATTCTTGGAGTGAAGAAAGAATGGATTGTTTTGCATTTTCTCTCTCTCTCTCTTTTTTTTTTTTTCTGAAAAAATTATATGATGACCCACTACGGCTGTCTTCACTTTCAGGGCTAGATCAGAACAGGGTTGTTTTTGCAAAAGCAAAGCCGAGTTTCTCCATTGTCCTCGGCCCCCTCAGTCCCCTGCTGGGCAAATTCCTCTCACTTGAAGCACACTTTGTGTTGGCACCTGTGTCCATTTTCCGTTTAAGTGCCACTTGTGCCCATGTCCTCATTTGTCAATGACTTGGGCTAGAAAGAAAAGACACAACTGGGTGAAGACTAGCTTTCTGTTGATAGGGAATAAGATTTGAAACTAGAAATAAAGCACACTCCCAATTTAGGGGTGACAGTTTCTTCTTTTCAGTCCTCTTTGTTTATGGCTACAGAACTACATGCTTAGCCAAACTGTAGTCACCATTTAGAGTTTGTATAAATTCCAAACCATCTCATTTATAGTCCACTTTCCAGAAAGAGAGTGCCGGCTGGTGTCGAGAAAGGGGAGGTGGTGCATGATTCCCACTTCATGGGAAAACATGTTGGGAGAGTAAACTATGTTTCCCCTTGCTGTGTTTCCCCTTGTCCCTCACCCCAGTTCAGACAGGTAGCCATCTGCTCCCATCTACAAAGCCTCAGGGGCGGGGTGTGTCAGGGAAGAAAAATAGAAACCCTGGCTTTTCCAAAAATATCTGAGTCAGTGGTTCTAGTATTAGAATAAGAAACAACTGAGAAACCCAGATAAGTATTTAGATTACGAGGGCTTGCTTGTACACTTAACGGAACTGCCATTTCTCCAAAGATAAAAGGGACACACCAAGTAGCCATACACTCAGCATTACACCCGTATGATCGATGCTTTTGGAAAGTTCTGGACACACTTGACAAAGCGGGCAGCCTAAGCCGAGGTTAGATCAAACCTCCCTAAAAACCCCTCCTGTATGTCTCTTCTGTAATCTTGGATCCTTCTGGAATGCAGTAAGCATGTGTGGGGGGTGGGGCAGGGAGGGAAGTAGATTTCCCTGTGCTGTTCCCAGGCCTAGGTCCTAACTGCTGCTCAGCGGAGCCCAGCAAGACGGCTCTAATGCAAGTCAAGAAGTCCCTGGGATCTCCTGAGCCTATAACTGAAGTCAGCAATGTGGTCATGGATATAAAACACTGTGCCTGCCTCATTGGAGGGGGTGCCCTCACCAAGGTGAAGCGCACATTGGAGCCGGTCTCCACCAGAGACTGTGCGGGTTGGAGAAGCAGACTCGGAAGAAAAGGGCCCATCTGCAGGATGGGGAGGGTGGATTCCGAGGGTGGATGAGCTTATTCCACACCCACCCCCACCTCCCTCAGACCACCAGGGCAGGACTTTTTACATCATGGCCAACACATTTCACAGAATCAAAATCAGAAGGGTCGAGAGAATTCCAGAACCAAACTTATTTCCTGAATAAACATAAAATACACCTGTCCTTACTCCAGTATGGCCGGAGGGACACAATAATCTTCCTCAGTGACTTAGGAGTCCCAGATGTTGCGAACTTGACTTTAGGGAATAAAGGTACCTCGTTAGATGGGCTATGTGACTACCAAGAGGCAATTAAGAGATTCTGGCAAAGAGAGAGGGGAGCAGACTGGGAATGAGAGCTATATTTTTGGCAACTGATTCGCGATGGAAGTGTGATCAAGACAACAAAGGTAAAGGAGTGAAGAAAGAAAAAACTGGCGGTTGGATTCTGGAGGCTCTTAGGTTAGAAACCAACGAAGCTGAGTCATAATCCTCTGCAGGCAGCAACGCCCAGGGATAGAAGAATGTGGGGAAAATCTACGCTCCCTTCCAATAAAATTCCCCAGGATCTTAAAAGGACTTAAGCAAGGAAGCTGATTAACTTTTAGGGACAACCTTTCAGACCAAGAAGACCAAAAATAAGTCGGCCTCATCTATTCATGCGGGCCTGTAACACTGCACCCCTCAGTCTGAGACCTAAGGCAAGTCAGTGGGAAGCGTGATAATACACAGTGTGTAGGTAGCAAGTAGGACATCCGCTCAATCATTCAACAAATATGGACTGAGCACCAACTGCGTACTCGTGCTAACTCTACCTCTGATCCTGTGCTCTCTGATGTGGCCTGAGGCAAAGAAGTGCCCTTGAGGAGATAGGAGAAAGAGAACAGAACTGCAGACCCTGTGGTTTTGCAAGCACAGACCAGCTGATGTTCATTCACAAGAGCCAGGGTAAACGGGATTCCTTCTCAACACGCAGTATCTGCGCACCCAGCAGGAATCTGGCTGGAGCATAATGTGAATGGAGAAGAGAGAATGCCTACCTAAGCTAGGTGGTTTACCTTGGGTGGAGGCACAAGCCTCTATGCACATGTGGGCCTCTCTGCAGGAGAGGGTGTTACCATTCGACACAGCATCCTGGGAGCACGGGATGGCACATACCTGGGTGGGCAGGGCTCCATGTTGCAAGACTGGCTCATTGCTGGAGGACGGTGGACCATATCACACAAGGTATCACTGACTGTCTGCTGGGTCTGGGTGTGCAAGCACACTGCTATGGCTTCTTGATGGCCTGGAGGTTGGAGAGAGAAAAAAATGCAAATGACGTAGAATAACTTACTGTGGGGGAAAAAACAGGGTCTCGGAACTCCTTGAGCCACCGTCCTTTGACTCTACTGCTTGGCTACAGGCTGATTTCAGGGTGCACATGGGAGCAAACCACTTTGCATTTTTCAAAGTCTTCCCATTTTTAATATTCTCCCCACTGCCCTCCCTGCCCAAATGCACTTACACTGAAACACGAGAAAGCACCCCGACTCCCCATCTACTTTCAGGCGTACCTACATTCCAAAGCACTCAAAGTCCCCTCAGCTGAACCATCAAAGTGTTCCTCCCAAACATATACCATAGTTTCCCAAGAGGAATTTTCCTATCAGCTGCTAAAGAATAACATTTTTTTCTATGTCACCGCATATGTGTTACTTTTGACGTGGAACCCTTATTAAAATTTTCATTATGGTGTGAGTTGCTGTTCACTATTACTGTAATTAGTAATATTTCCACTGCTAGCAAAAACAACAGCAATACCTCCCATTGGCGGAGGGCTTTGGCATGTACAAAGTGCTTTCAACTGTACCATCTGGGCCCACCATAACCTTGCGAGGTCCGAAGAATGGTACTATCCTCTCCATTTTATTAATTTAATAATGAGGACACTGAGGTTTAGAGAGAAATTAAGACAGCAAGAAAAGGGGTAGATTCAAAACTAAAAATTAGATTTCCTATCTCCTAAGCCAGAGCTCTGTTTTTGTCCTGCAGGGATCCCAAAATGCAATACAGTCAACCAGCTTCCCAAAGCAGGGACTGCTTCTTGGGCAAATAGAAACGCTTCCATGGGCTAATCTTTCCTTTGTCTGGCCCCAAAGCCCACATCTCAACCACTATTCTTCATGTATTGAGACAAAAAGAATTATTGGCAAATCAGAACTGAACAAAATATAAATCAAACTCTGGATGAAAAAAAATCACATAAAAATTGTAACAGCAACTTGACTCTGCTATTCGAAATATGCAAATGTATTCAGTTTCATGCAAGAATGTGTGTTCCATTATGTTAGAAGACTGTGGTTCTTTTTCCAAATGCCATGCTTCAATTCATCCATTTTATGGTATTTTACAGAATGCAGAATAGGCCAAAAGGATATATAAAATATACATTGGTGATGTTCAGTTCTTTCCACTAAATTTTCTCCTGCTTTCTTCAGATGAATTCTTATGTTCCTGGCCATGGTAGGATGCAGTCTTCAATCTCCATGGATCTCCCATGAACTTTTTTTTTTAAATAAATACTGGCTAACTTGAGATACGAAGGGGACATGGCTACCGTTGAATTACCAGTTCCCATTTGCAAGTGTCAGGCTTCCTTACGGACTTCATAGGGGCCCAGATGCTCATTTTCTAGCACGGCTGTGTTTCTTTTTCATCAAAGTCCAGTTATCTTTCACATGTATTTTTAATTTGTAATCAAAATTCTGTAGAAAATATACACAGAGACTATTCTGGAATGTTTTCTGGGGACACAGTGGGTAGGTCTTAAAGGTCTAAAGTGATCTCATTTAACCATTTGGATGAAGTGCTAAAACACTCGTGAGAAATTCTCTGTCTTAAAGCAAGCATAGTCAAAGGAATGTAAAAAATTAATAGATGGCTTAGGATACTTATTGGGGTAAAATGTATTTTCTAAAGATGGCCACAACAATATCTTCCACCGCACATACTCAACCTATGAGAAGAATTTAACACTTTTCACTTCCAGAGGCTTGACAAAACCTTTATCTTCAAAAGTAGAAGTAAAAAATGTAAGTTTACTTCATCTTATACTTAGCAAAATTTGGGTGATAATTGTGATGCATTTAGGAGCTATAAAATAAAGGAAGCATTAAAATTTCAGTATAATTTTTCTAATCAATTCCTTTGGTAGCATGAGGCAACATCCCTCAATCCACATTTGACTTCTACAATGTCATAATAAGAGGGTCTTTTGGGGGACAGAAATAATATTCAAAGCCTTCACCAAGAAATGAATTAATGATTGGGGGGGGGAAGGACTCAAAAAAGGGAAGCAGAGCCAATTAACACGTTTCCTTTTGTTGGCTTAAGGTTGGCATGAGTTGGGTTTCTTGCATGCAAGTCCTGAGTAATTCAACATGCCAAATAACATCACACACACACACACACACACACACACACACACACACACACGCACGCACCCAGTAAGAAATACCTGGAGCAATGAAGAACATCTAGCCAGAGCCTTTAAAGTGCTCTGTCCAGTATTTAATACATCAAGTTGTAAAATCAGTATGAAAAAATAAATTGAATAAGAAAAGTATGTTGATTTAATAACCGAAGAGCCTTGGGCCCTAGAAAGAGACATTAACATGCTCTTGGAGCACCAATGGAACATTAACAAAAACTCATCCTCTATTAGTCCTTAAAGTAAACTGCAATAAGTTCCAAAAGCCAGAAATCCTGCAGGTCACATTCTCTGACCACAACAGAGTCCGACTGTAAACAAATTATAAACAATTACATCCCCAAGTCTAACCATTAGAATATTCCACAAGCCATTCCCTATATATAACTGCTTGCTCAGAAAGACTGAATGGATCCCACATTATTTGTGGCCAGAAAAAAAGAGAAGAGAGAGGCTTAAAGCAACCCAAGACCAGATGAACAACTCGTAATAATAATATCAATACTGTCATGAAGTGGATGGCTTTTTTTTTCCCAAGAAAACCTAAATTAGGGAAATTACTTGGAAATTAAGATCTTGAATACAACAATAAGCAGGAGGGGTGGGGCTTGAAAATTATGTCAAAGATCCAGCCACGATGCTCTCCCCTAAATCCTGCCCCCAAAAGGGGAAACAAGAATGGGTAGTGAACCAATGCTTTCAAACTTTTTAAAAAGATAATATCCATGATATGAACTGTTTCTTAAAATATGTTATTTATTGATTTGAGAGACAGAGCATGCATGAGCGGGTGTGGGGGAGGAGGGGCAGGGGGAAAAGGGCAGAGAGAAGCAGGCTCCCCGCTAAGCAGGGAGCCCGACATGGGGCTTGGCCCCAGGACTCTGAGATCATGACCTGAGCTTAAATCAAGAGTCAGATGCTTAACCGACGGAGCCACCCAGGCGCCCCATGATATAAACTATTTAAGACTGTTGAAAGGTGTGGAAAACTCCAGTCATGTTACAAAACTACCATAACCCTGATAATGAAATCTACAGAAGAAGAAACAACCATATCGACTTCATACCGTGCTGCCTGGTACAATGCGATATCACAGATACAAGCCCAGGGCCATATTGCAAAGAACACTTAATCCATTTTCCTTTCTCTCAGCTGATAAGCCACTATGAATGAGAGGATGCTGCTCTCAAATCCCAGGTCATGAAAAAGAGGGAAAGCATGATATGCTCTGGGTCGGGAGAAGTGCCAAGGAACAGCATCATTCTTAGAGTTCAAATGCAAGGGTTACAGCACTGCAGACAGGTGAGTGCTTTTTAGCACCCAGTTGAGGACACAGCTGGTAAAGATTAAGGACTGTTGAAACCATTTGGCCGCATGAAGGGCATCATAAACATTGCTGGAGCCTGAGAGGAAGTGACCAATTATATCAAGAGTGGCTAGAAGAAATTACAGCTAGAGACCTGTCATGACTCGGAGAGATCTGAAGACAACACAACAGCGATTGCTAACCTTCCGTGTCGGGAACACATCTCCGTGGGGAGTATGCTAACATGATCCCACGGTGGACCTCGGTTTCGGTCCCACTTCCCCCTTTGTAGGAAGGCATGCTCGGAGTCCGCCACGTGAAATGGAAGAGGCCTACGTGCAGCAATATCATTCACACGTCACGAAATCCAATACTAGCATATTGTAGTCAGCTGTTTAAGAAGAGAATATTACACCGTGACCTCAAACATCTCTGCATTCACTCCCCAAATCACTCACACACAAATATTCATGCATGTGTACACACACACACACACACACACACACACACACGAAACAACCAGGAACTTCCTGCCGTCACGCATACAGACCCACGGCCTCTCACACGCATCCTGGCCTTTTCCTGGCCTATTTTTATTAGGAGCGGCCTCTTCCACAGCTGAAGACCAATCTCTACCACTGTGTGTTGGCTTTCACTCCTTTCCACCTTCCCAGGAAATCTGTTGATTACTTTAGCTTTTGATTTCATTCCGGAGCTTTCTCACTTCCTTGTAAATGTACCCAAGCCACTCAGTCATTGAACAACACAACACACACACACAACCCATAATACCTTCTAGCCTCTTCCCTCTCTCTGTCTTCTTTATCACAGGCAAATTTTGCCACAAAACTATCTATTCTTTTCATCTCCACGTTGTCACCTGTCACTCCTTCCTCCATCCTTTCAAACCTGACATCCATATCTAACACTCCAATGGATGGACTCTTCAAGTCATCAGTGGCCACCCATTCTCTTCCTGGAGATTCTCATCCATCCATGCCCCGGCTTCAATTCTCTCCATACACAGATGATTCATAAATGTATATTTCCAGCCTAGATCTTTGCACTTTGCCTCAGGTTCACACGTGCAACGGCCTACTTAGCATCTCTATTTGGAAGTCCAAAGGCATGTTAAAGTTACTACAACCAGACCTGAACTCGTGATTTCCTTGTGCCCAACTGGATCTCCAGTGAACACTCATCATCTCAGGATAGAATCCAGGACTCAGACTGGCCACCTCACTCCCGCTCACCCCCCCTCCACCCATAGACTTTCACCTTCTACACATTTCTCCAAGGCATCTGCTATACTCCATCTCCAGCATCCTTACCACTGAAGGCCCAGCCCTCGCCTGGATGAGACAATGACTCCTTAAGACGTCCTCCCTTACATCTGCTCTTATCCCTTCCACACCTTTTTTTTTTTTTTCAATACAGCTGGGCTCCCCTTTTTGAAATAAATAAAAGTTTCATCATGTAACTCATCATGTAAATTCTTTGAATGCCTTCCCCCCTGGATCTTGGGATAAAGAACCAAGTCAGCTTTGCCTGTAAGGCATTAGTCGGCCCCTGCCTTCCTCTCTAGCGTCAGCTCACCATCTTCCTGAGTACTCCAGCCGCACCTGCCTTCTTCATTCGCGAGATGGACCATGCACCTGGTACCCAAGGACTTTGTTGTACCTGCTCTTCCTTCTGCTGGGAATTCTCTCTGTGACCCGCCCCCCCCAATCCCCTCCTTTGCTGAATTAATTCCTCAACTTTCAGATTTAAGTTCAAGAGCAATCATTTTTAAGGAAGCTTCCCCTTACTTCCCGAACTAGGTCAATTTCCTCCTATTATATGCCTTGAGAGCACCATGTATCTCTTTTGCTATAACCAGCTGTGATTTACATATATGTGTGTGATTATGAGATCAGTGCATTTCCCCCACCAAGTGTGAGTCACTATCACTCAACCCAGTGCCTACGGCAAAGAAACATGCAACAAATTTGTAGAATGTTTTTGAACGAAACAACAGAGAGATTCCTGCTACTATCAGGACAAAGGCAAGGTTGGCATTGCCCACATTCCTTATTATTGTGTTTGTGATTCTAGATGATGCAATGAGATATAAAACTTACATAAGATAAATAAATGTGAAAGGAAAAAATGAAACCATCATTAATTATAGATGATTATTTTACTTAGAGAATTCGTAAGAATGGACTTAAAAATGAGTAGATGTTTTAAGGGGCTCAGAAAATCAAATTTTTAAAAGAGAAAAAATGGGAGCATTATAAGAAGAACGCCCTATTATTATTCTATGATAAAATAATCATCCCACTAACACTTATTATAGACCACGTGCCAAGCACTGTGATTAAGCACTTCTCCTACATCATCTTGTTAAATAAGCACATTCAATCCTTCCGTTGACCCTCGTGAAGTAGGGATGGCTCTTCTCATTTGACAAAAATGAGCCCCTACAAACTTATGTAAGTGGCCCGAAGAGAGTGAAGAGAGTGGCAGAGCTAGGGTTCAAAGTGCGGTCAGGCTTCAAAATCCACGCATCTGCTACTAGCTTGCGCTACTAGAAAATACCAAGGTAAAAATGAAAGGTCGTAAGTGCAACAAATAAAATAAAATACAAAGAAACTCTGGTGAGGACTGTTTAGGATGCAGTAAATTACAGAACCTTAGCAGGGGGTCTTGGAAAGGTAAGGGTATCTTCCAGGATGTCTGTGTGTACAGGCATGCGCATGCACGTGCACACATGTGCCCCCTGGAAGCTGGAAATTCAATATGTCTGCATTCTTCATGCTTTCGGGAATTAAAAAAGAATTCTCTGTTGCCACTCCAGTATGAAAGCAGACCTAGGAAAGGTTCTCAAGTATCAGCCATTACAACGAATAGATTTATTTTGATTTTCTGTATGATGTGAAGATAAGTTAGAAGATACAAATACACAGATTATCAGGGCACGACCAAAGGTTTATCTTTTCAGAAATCTGTAATTTGTATATATTATTTTTCTATCAGAAACAGGAATGTTGGGGAAATAACTAGGTGCCTGGGGAAATTCTATTTTCCTGTGGTATTCAGTTACAGCAGACCAGGGTGAGGGTTAAAATCGACATTCATAACTACACATAAGTGGACTCATAGAGGCTGAGCCTCCAAAAGCACATTAAAATGGATCACAGAGAGGCAAGTATCCCTGTGTGTAAGTAGTACCATCAAGACAGTAAAGGCAAATAACCAAAGCTGTGGTCCACCAAGTCAAGGATGGTGTCCTATTCATTTTATATCCTAATACTGAGCTCAGAACCCAGAGCCATGGAGTCTAGGACAGAGCAGACATGCAGTTCCCTGCCTTTAGAGAGGATTTTGGTTTCAAGCATTAGGCCTTCAGTTTTACAGAATTTAGTGATCTATTTAAAAGGAAAATTTAAGCTTGAGCCCACAAAGTTAAAAACATTACTTTTTGCCAAGTTAGAAAGCTTATTGTAGGCACTTCAACCAACTCTCTCTAAAGGGTGAGAATTATTTTCTGTTTTGGACTGTGTGACAGCCTCTGAGCCTTAGTTTCCCTAACTGTAAAATTTGGGTTCATGGATATCCAAGGTTCATTTAAATGATATTATTCTAGGATTAAACAATATAATAATACACCTTCACAAGGCTAAATTGCTGTTTAACTCGGTATTGAAAGATTTCCAAGTTGATCTCTGTTAAAATTTGTAAAATGGGTTCCAGATTCACAAGAGGATGTCAGAAAGTAAATGGGCACCTTCCCATCAACCATCTGAATGGTGAATTGCACTTCTGACATGTTCAAGGCAGTTCCCCTTCTCACAGCACACCCAAAGGGCCACAACGCCAATGAGGATAAACTCAATTAGCCAAGTTTCACAAAACTTGTATGTTTTAAATGGATTAAAAACTCATTCTACTACTCCGAGGTAGATACCCAAGAGAAATGAAAAAAAAAATGCCCATATAAAAATATAACACCTGAATGATCATAGCAGCAGTACTACTCACAACACCTAACACATGCAAATAATCCAAACTTCCAACTGATGAATGGATAAATAAAATGTGGTATATCCATACAATGGAATAGTATTCAACATAAAAAGGAATGAAGTACTGATTCACGCTACACCATGGATGAACTTCAACTGGAAACATTACACTAAGTGAAAGAATACAGTGACAAAGGACCACCTATTATGTGATTCCATTTATATGAAATGGCCAGAATAGACAGAAAGTAGATTAGTGGGCTGCCAGGGGCTGCCACTGGTCGGGAAAATGGGGGTTTGAGGAAAAATGGGGAATGACTGCTTAAGGGTACAGGATTCTTTGGGGGTAAGTGTTCTAACATTGATTGTGATGATGGCTGCACAACTTTGTGAATATACTAAAATCCACCAAAGTGTATAGTTCAAATACATAAATTGTATGGTATGTGAATTACATTTCAATAAAGCTATTACCAAAAAAAAAAACAAAAGAAAAAGAAAGTCATTCCCATGGGTTCAGCTATCCTGGAGGTGGACTCTAGGGCCACCTTGGTACACAATACAATAGCAGATTCTAACATTTTTGACATCAAGCTTCAAAGATGAGGTCTATTAGACTCTGCCAACTGAATCAGAATTAACCTGGTCATCTTTCCTTGGGCAACTCCAACTGCTCTGTTAGTTCCAAGGACCCAACATGTCATGCTTTCCCAAATCGAGGGGGAATTTTCCAGTCAGGGAAAGAACTAAAATCAAGGATGACAGAGTACTAGACAAAATAGCAATTCTACCAAAGTCAACATTCAAAAGCTTGAGGGGTGCCTGGGTGACTCGGTTAAGTGTCTGACTCTTGATTTTGGCTTAGGTCGTGATTTCAGGATGTGAGGTCAGGGTCTGCATTGGGCTCTGTGCTCAGTTCAGAGTCTGCTTGAGATTCTCTCCCTCTGCCCCTCTCCCAGGATCTCTCTCTCTCTCTCTCACTCTCTCCAAAATAAATAAAAAACCTTAAAAAAAAAAAAAAAGCTTGAGATTAACAGATTTGAGGATGCACAAGCAATAGTAGGATTTGTTTCTGCTCTCATAATAAAAGACAAAGCTCCAGGCTTCTGGTGAAACTGCAGGAATGCGGTAGTTTAGAAGTGGTACAGACAGCTGACACTTCACAGTAATGTAGTAGAAAGTTCCAGACATCTATAATCACAGCTGAATAGGGGACCATTTCTCATCACAGCAACTAGCTCTAGAGGGATTCTCCAGAATCATCAAGAAAGTATCAGTTTCTGTTATCGCCAAGGGCATGTCAAAAGGGGAAGGGAGGGAAAAATAAAACAAGATGAAATCAGGGAGGGAGACAAACCATAAGAGACTCTTAACTCTAGGAAACAAACTGAGGGTTGCTGGAGGGGAGGGGGGTAGGAGGGATGGGGTCACTGGGCGATGGGCATTAAGGAGGGCCCGTGATGGAATGAGCACTGGCTGTTAATGCAACTGATCAAACACGAAACTCCACCTCTAAAACTAATAATACAATATATGCTAATTAATTGAATTTTATTTATTTATTTATTTTTATTATGTTCAGCTAGCCACCATATAGTACATCATTGGTTTTTGATGTAGTGTCCAACGATTCATTAGTTGCGTACGTATAACACCCAGCGCTCAACACAACACGTGCCCTCCTTAATACCCATCACCCGGCTACCCCGTCCATTGATTGAATTTTAATTAAAAAAAAAAAAAATTCAGGTTTCCAAGCTACAACATGGGCAGTGTCCAGGGTCCTGAACTCAGAGGGCACAGGAGTGAAGTTCCGGGCCGCAGCACAGCTGCAGCTGAGATTATGCGCCCTGGCAGCAAATTAGGGTCCTGGGGAATAAGAAAATCTCACTTCCTGGCTAGCTGGGTAGGCTTCTAAAAACCAGGGCGAAGCAAGTAAGAGAGCAGAGAGAATGCGGGAGTAGGGAAGGGTTCTTTTCTTAAATTCTAGGTGCATAAGTCCATATGAAAGGCGGCAGTTGCTTTGCTGAAGCCTGGGGTAAAGCATATGTCACTCCACCTGGGTGAACTGCAGGCCAGCAATGTTAGAGAACAGGTGCCTGTGTCAGGACAGGTGGGTCTCGAGGTTGAATTAGGACAGGAGAAAGACAAATACCATCAGGTCTTAGAGACCAGATGGGAAGGACTGGGAATTTACTTAAGAGCCTGGGGGACAAAGGGTGAGGGGCTCAGGCACAGTGATGGGACCTTGAGCTCCAAGACCTGATAGGGAGGTCCAAGTACTGGGCTCAGGACCACCAAGAGGAGTGGAGCATGCACTTGACCCAGCTGTGTTCTAAGGCAGCAGCTCCTTGTATTCTTCCCACCGTTGTCTGGGACTGAAGTCAGCACACATTTAGTCACCAAGTTTTGCCACAACCACCGGAGTCCATGGGTAGGGTGTCAGGAGCCCTGGAGTCCTGATCGGATGGGCCCCCTTCACATCAGCAGAAGATCTAGCTTTCCAATTATTTCTATTTCCTTCCAAAAAAGAGAGCCCTGGAGAATGACTATCTGGACTCCAGCTCTCTACTCATCCACTCCCTTTTGGATTCCGGAATGCTTAATAATCCTGGGGCCAACTTCTACCCTACTGAGGCCCCGTGACCATATTAGCACTTCCTAATCCTAACAGGTCCACTGCCTATGCACGTGACTCCGCATGTATACACGTAAACCGTAGTCATCAGTGTGTTCTAGCCCAATGTGCGGGTATGAGCCTGACTATATTCTGAGGATGACTCTTGACAGAGTGCCATCAGATGATCTCACTTTGTAACACCGATTTATGGGCAAGACTGCCTCGACTTACCCGTTCTGCGTTTTCCTATTTATTCCATATTACTCAGCGGCCTCTTTCCCCATCTCATTTATTCAGATGCTTAGGCCAAAGGAATGTACTAAATTTTTGGCCATGATATTATCCCACTATCCTTTATCTTCCTAGAAAATAATCATAATGGACAAGAAAGAAAGAAATGGCAAGGTTTTCAGTTATCCAAATGATGTCACCTCCTTTAGACTTTTCTAACTTGTGTATTTGGCTTGAATGATTTAGTGATTTCTCAAACCATTAGCAGCACAAGATGAGACTGTCCCCCGAGCTAGAATCAAGTACCTCCCAAGCATGTGGCCGTGCAAGGGGTGAACCCAGCATACTCCCAGTGGTAAGTCATCCTGCTGTCCTCCTGGAGAGAGACGTCCAGCTCGCGGGAGGCAGGGCCCTCGCTGCACGGCTTGAGGAGGCAAGGCCGCTCGGTGGGCAGCTCGGGGCCTTCACACTCTTCCTCAGGCAGCTCAGTCTCCGTCTGCGTGAACGTGAGGAGCACGCGACACTTCACCTCTCGGACCTGGACGCCCGGCCCGCATGTGGTGCTGCAGGCTGACCAGGGCTCCGGAATGAACCTATGGAAAATCGGGGCGGGGAGAGGACACGCAACCATTACATTTGGGCCACAGAGGAGTGACAAGAATTCTCTGAAGCGAAAAAGTAACTTTATTCAGAGGGAATTCAGAACATTTGAAACGCCATATTTTTACTGATGCTCAATTATGTCACCAACAAATTTTCAAATCTTATTAACAACAGAATTTTCCCTAGAGATATACTGAACGTTTGCAACCATTTTATAACTCAAGTTCTGTGCTAGGACCTTTGCATGATATCATTAAAACTAGGGGGCGCCTGGGTGGCTCAGCTGGTTAAGCGTCCGACTCTTGATTTCGGCTCAGGCCGTGATCTCAGGGTCGTGAGATTGAGTCCCGCACCTGGCTGCAGAGACTTAGCTTAGTCTACTTCTCTCTCTCTCCCTCTCCCTCTGCCCCTCCTGGCACACTGTCTCTCATTCTCTCTCTCTCTCAAATAAATAAATCTTTAAAAACATATATAATTGATTTTTTTAATTTGGTAATAAAGAAATTCCACGGTGAAAATTTCTAATCTGATTTCTTTTATAATATGGAGATTTTTCACCAATTTTTATTTATCTAATCTTTATCAGGCTTACCCTTTAACTGGCAGGGTTTTATTCAACCCTCAATATTTAGGCGCTAAGCTACAGGACAACAAATGTTTTTGGCAGAAAACATAGATGAAGCTTACATATTCTTTTCTATTTACATAAATACACTGAACATCTTCTTGAAAATACCTTAGGTATTCCACAATCTAGCTGAATAAAGTATTTATTTCTGATCCTGAATTATTATCCACTGAATCAGAGGTTGTCCACCTACAGTCTACAGGTCAATTCCAGCCCACCTATTTCTCTACAGCCTACTAGCTAAGAATGATTTTGATGGTTTTAAATGGATCGCGTGGGGTGGGAAAAAAGGGTAACATTTTTGTGAATGGCATAAATTCTGTTTGCTTTGGTGCTACATGGCAGAGCTGGGTATCTGCAACAGAGACTGTTTGGCCAGCAAAGCCTAAAATATTTAATGTCGGGGCCTTTGCAGAAGATGTTTGCTGATTCCTGCACTGAATTTAAAAGCATAGATTCAGGAGGGACACAGGTATTCAAGATATCCTGAAGCAACACTTACATCATGAGACACTCCCAAGTGCGAGACAAGGAAGAGCTCAGTAATAGAATAAGTCTGGGGAACTGTGGGTGCTGTCCTGTTAAATGGGTTAATTTACTACAAAACCCTCCCGAAGACTATATGATATATGAACGCATACCATAAATGCTATGAGGGAATATGGTGTGCATCATTTCCTACGCTTAAGTGGATACAGACCCCTATGCACAGGGTAATGTACTAAGTCACTTCAGAAAATGATTAAGATGTAGTTCCAAGGCTTAATGTTCAAAATCTCAGAAAGATAGGGTAATAAGGGTCTCTCCGAGTCCTCCAATCTTCTCTCCACAGACAACACATCATCACAGTTGTCCGAAACAGTACATTCCACTCAGCAGAATACAACACCATTGCTATGCACGAGCCCAGGAAAGAACTACCAGTAAACCCCCCAAATTTTGTTTATTGTGTTGAAAACTGTTAGCGGAAAACTCCTTCTCTCCCTCTCCTAGCCCTCCTAGGCCAGGAGGGGGCTTGCCCGACCTCCCAGGATGGAGGAGTTACTGGAATAATATTTGCACAATGCTCTTTTCTTCCCTTGATGTTTTCCCCAGTAGAACCAGAAAGCATCCAACTCTTGATTTCGGCTCAGGTCATGATCTCAGGGTCGTGGGATCAAGCCCCGAGTTGGGCTCTGTGCTGGGCGTGGAGCCTGCTTAAGAGTCTCCCTCTCCCTCTGCCCTTCCCCTAAAATAAATAAATAAATCTTTAAAAAAAATTTAAGACAAGGAATCCATACAATGTAATAATATGAGGTCAATTAAAAGAAGGAGGTAGGTATGGGGGCACCTGGGTGGCTCAGTCGGTTGAGCGTCTGACTCTTGGTCTCAGCTCAGGTCATGATCTCAGGGTCGTGAGATCGAGCCCTGCATCGGGCTCCACACTCAAACAGGGAGTCTGCTTGAGATTCTCTCTCTCCCTCTCTCTCTGTCTCTCTCTGTCCCTACAAGCCTGACGAGGGAGAGGGAGACTCTTAAGCAGGCTCCACGTGCTCGTTCGCTCTCTCCACTCACTCGCTCTCTAAAATAAAGTATTTTTTAAGGGTGCGGGTCTATATTAATTGAGCAGGAATGGCCTCCTCTTAGAGACAGTTAAATGAAGTAAGTACGGGGTAGTTCATATACTATGATCTTCTGTCTAAACACACTCAGGTATACATAGGCATAGGTAGTGTATATATTATATAATTGTGTTATCTATAGCACATACGTCTACATACGTTGGTTCCTGTATGATTCCTCTTTTCCGGAAGTGATTCCGTGTGTCAGGGTCTAGAGTGTAAAGGGGGGGCTTCCACTTCTTATTTGTAGCTTGAAAAGGTTTGAATTTTCTAACCTTGTGTGTACTGTACTTTTACGGTCACTACTTTTCTCCTTTCCTTTCTCCTTAGGAATAAAAACTTAAAATTTGGGATTTTGCTTTAATGAGAAGTAGGTTTTTTTCATTCAGGCTGGACTCCTGGGTCTCCTGTGATCCAGAACCCTGACAGAATACGGGGCAGGAAAGAGGGCTCACCTCATTTCCCAACAGGGCAAAAGATGGTTTGCGTCCAGTGCTTTCCTAAGGCGACTGGGATGTTTCAAGTTGGTTTTCAGAGGTCCTTTTAAGGGCCCTCTTAAAAATCAGATCTGAGGGCTGTCCAGATGAGCCATGAGTGATTTCAGAGGGAAAAAGAAAAGCTATGGTAACTCACACTTTAGGCATAAACTAGCATGATTTTCTTCTGCGGATTTAAAAAAATTTTCAAATTTATTATTGCTTATTTATTTGTTTTAAAGATTTGATTTATTCATTTGACAGAGAGAGGGAGAACACAAGCACGATAAGGGGCGGTGGGAGAGGGAGAAGCAGGCTCCCCACTGAGCGGGGAGCCTGATGCGGGGCTCAATCCCAGGACCCTGGGATCATGAAGTCAGATGCTTAACTGACTGAGCCACCCAGGGGCTCCTATTATTGTTTAAACAAAAGCTATTACAGTGTTCATACAGTTCTGAGTCTTGTTTTGTTTTTCCCTCACAGAAAAAAAATTTTAAGGATAGAAAAAGGAAGAGAGCCGCATGAAAACATCTGAAGCACCATGTCTGCACAAAACACAACCAGAGAAACAGAGCACGTTCCCTACATCTGCGCTTGGCAGAAGAACTTAGAATAGCACTTCCCTACCATGAGAGTTTAGACACAAGATGATAAAACGACAGAATAAAATGGGAAACTAGGGAGCTAAAGATATAAACTGTGAAGCTTAAGGACATGATTCCTAGTCTCATCGGGAATTCAGAACCTGGAAAACACAGAAGAATCAAGGCTGATGATCAGATTGATGACACAGGCAGGACTTGACAGTGCTGAGAGAGAGAAGAGAAGCTTCTGGAGCAATCGGAGGGGTGAAGGGGAAGGACAGGCTGCAGAGAGGACTGTCTGGGGTGATGGAAGTGCTCAGTATCATGCCCAAGGCTGCGGCCGTAGGGCTGTTTCCACCTCTTAAAGCTCATCCTTTAAATAGACATGGTTTACTGTATGTAAATCACACCTCTCCAAAATGGACTTTTTAAATTTTTAAATTTTTATTTTTTTAAAGATTTATTTATTTATTTGAGAGAGAGAGAGAGCATGAGCACGGGGAGGGGCAGAAGGAGAGGGAGAGAATCTCAAGCAGACTCTGCACTGAGTGTGGAGCTGGACGTGGGACTCGATCTCACAACCCTGAGATCATGACCTGAGCCAAAATCAAAAGTCAGACACCTAACTGACTGAGCCACCCAGACGCCCCCAAAATGGACTTTTTAAAATGGCCGTTTTTAGAGACAAAGTGAGAGAGAATCTAAAGAATCTGATACTGAAGTTACCTGGATTCTTCAAGTAGGGGTTCCAATCCATGACAAACAGAAAAAGTGTTCAAAAATAAAATATGTGAAAAAGGATTAAAAACTGCCTAAAACACAGCTTGGAAAGGCACACTGTCTTCCAGGAAAAAAAGTGATAAAAAATGATTATCATAAAAACCTAGAGTGTTAGGCAGAATAGTGGCCACCCCAAAGACGCTCACACCCTAGTCCCCAGGATTTATGAATATGTTGTATTGCATGACACAAGAAATTTTGCAGATGTGGTTAAGGTTATGGACCTCAAGATAAGGAGACTGCCCTAGCAGGATAATCTAATCACACAAGGCCTTAAAAACAGAGAAGCCTCTCTGGCTGGAGTCTGAGAGATGCAGGAAAAGAGCAAGAGAGATTCAGAGCGTGAAGGGCACTCAACCCACCATTGCTGGCTCGGAGATGGAAGGGGCCAGGAGCCAAGGAATGCAGGCAGCCTCTGGAAGTTGCGAACAACTCCCGGAGCCAGCAGGGAAGTGGAGGTTTCAATTCCACGACTGCATGGAACTGAATTCTGCCAACTACCCGAATGAGCCTGGAAGCACATCCTCCCCCAGGGACCCCAGAGAGGCGCTCAGGCTCTTGATTTTGGCTCGGTGGGACCCAGTGCAGGGGAACGGGCAACAATCTGCTGGGCTCCTCACCTCTAGAACTGATCTGGCAAATGTGTATTAAACCACTTGGTTTGCAGTGAATTTTCACAGCAGCCAAAGCAATTTAAAAGGTTTGAATTTTCTAACCTGGCTAACACTTTTTTAAAAAAATCAGGAACTTTGAAATAGGTTGGTAATAAAGCAAGCTATGTCAACACACTCATTTTGAAGATGGAGACATCAATAGAAATGGGATGTTTAGGGACGCCTGGGTGTCTCAGTCAGTTAACTGTCTGCCTTCAGCTCAGGTCATGATCCCAGGGTCCTGGGATCGAGCCCCACATCGGGCTCTCAGCTCATCGGGGAGTCTGCTTCTCTCTCTCTCTCTCTCTCTCTCTCTCTCTCTCTCTCTCCCCTTCCCCCTGCTTGTGCTCACAGTCTCTCTCTCTCTTTTATATATCTTTAATATATTATAAATAAATGAAATCTGAAGTATAAGGAATAACAAAACAGGATAAGAAAAGGTAAAAGACCAGTAAAAATTTTTGGGAAGAAGAGATGAAGTTATTCTTTGATGATGACTTGATAACTATGGGAAACAGTAAAGTTAATTGAAGATCTTTAGAAAAAAAAAATCAGAGTTCAATAAAATAGTCCCTACCTATCTATCTATCCTAAAATTACCACGTTTCCCAGAATTCAGCCAACACTCACCACGCTAAGAACGGTACATGTATTATTTGAATATAATTTTCACAACCTTTTGAACAAGTACCGTTTTTTCCCAACATTACAGATGAAAAAACAACTGAAGCTTGAAACATGTAAGAAAATTGAGTTGGTGAATAAAAAGTTTGTAAGAAAGTACAGGCCACTTGATTAAAACCACAAAATACGATAGGGGGTTCTAACCGCAGAGACCGGAATAACCAGCGAGAACAGCACATGCCTCCGAATGGAAAGATTCCAAGTTGTAAAATGTTTGTTTCCCCCCCCTTAATTATTTTAGCAAATGAATACGGTTCTGATCCAATTTTGGGGAGGCTGGAAACAGACAAGACAACTCTCAAGTTGTTATGGGAGGTTAGGTGAGGACAGTCAGGAGCATGTTTAAAAGGAATAACAATTATACTGCCCATGCACAGTCTGAGAGAAAAAAAGGACTAAAAAGTTACAGTAACTCCAATACTACGGGGCTGGCAATGGGGTACCTGTTTGCACAGTGAAGGCACTGTGAAATCAGAGTGGGCAGGACAAATTATTGTCGGATAGTGCTGGGCAACTCGTTAATTATTGGGGAGAGACACCACATATCACATTCCCCATGGATCAAAGTTACATGTACACCATGAAAACATGAAAAGTATAGTTGGCCCTTGAACTGCTCAGGGTTTTGGGGCACCGACCCCCTCCTCATTCCCTGCCCACAGTCAGAAAACCACGTGTAACTTCTGACTCCCCGAACTCATAACCGACAGCCTACTGTTGCCTTGCCCATAACGTACACAGTCTTCACACCTATTTTGTATGTTATACTTCTGACATACTGTCTTCTTACAATAAAGTAAGCTGGAGAGAAGAAATGTTAAGAAAATCATAAGGAAGAGAGAATACATTTATAGCGCCACACTGCAGAAATCCACGTGTAAGTGGACCCACCGCAGTTCAAACCCGTGTTGCTCAAGAGTCAACTGTATTAGAAAGCAGCATTTTTTTAAAAAACAAAAAGGTCGTTTCCCCATGTTGATGAATGTGTGGGAAAGAGGGTGGGCTCTGGGACTGCCATAGACAGGCAAACACACACTGACTTTTTGGAATGAAATTTGACCATAGAAATTCAATGCCTTTGATGTGCTTATCTTCCGTACCAGAAATTCCACCCCAGCAGATATGTCCTATCTAGACAGAGATGTGCAATTTGAGACTGGCTGCAGTTTTTGTTTTTGTTTTTTTTTTTTTATCATAGTTAATGATCAGCAACAAGTTGCAGAGAGCCAGAAAGATCTTTCTAAAATGTAATCATGATGACATCACTTGTTAAAACCCTCCCACTGCCTCCACATGAAGTCGAAGCTCCTTAGTGAACCACGAAGACCTCCAAGACATGCTTTTGTTTCCAGCCACATCCTTGCTGCCTCGCGCTCTAGCCTCCAGGCCCCTCTCCACACTCAGTATGTCAGCAGCCAGGCATGGCCACGTGGACCAGTTGGCTGGCATGCAATCCCAAATACTTGACATTTTGCTCGCCTGACACCCGTGTACATCTCAAGACCTTAGTTCATGCACCATCTCTCCCAAGAAGCTCTCCCTGACCCCTAAACCTCACAGTACGGTAATATAACAACTAAATTCTCTTGTCTACCTTATTAGACCAACCTAAGGATGGGCAAAGCTTGAATTCAAGTCACTTAACATTAAACTGGAGCTCCTTCTAGAATCACATGCCAGAGAATCACTGTCCACCACTTAACAGCTCTGAAATGCTGGACAATGCCCTAATCTTTCTGTGCCTTGGTATCTTCACCCCTAAAGTGAGGTTAATGATAACACCTCCTCATGGGGTGTTGGAATCAAATTGGTGGAATTAAATGAGTCAATCCACATAGACCCTGGCACAAATGAAATTCTCAATATTAGCTGTTAGGACCACCGTGAGAAAAACAGATGTCTGGAAGAAGACATGATTTGGTTTTAGCAAATACAGCTTCCAAAAAAATAGCAGGGAAGAAAACATCCAAAGTGCTCTAACCCTGTCCTGTTTCCTTGGTTTTCACATACGAAAAATGGGAAAAGGGCAACACAGCTGCAGAAACATCTCGCACCCCAAAGAAACGAGGACGTCTCCAGGGAAGATCTTTTAAAAATGACGGATGCACCGTATCAACCGTCAACACATTCCACAGCTGGAAGCTTTGAAAGGTCAACACTGCAGTTCTCTTGGCATAGCTTTATAAGCTATAATTTTTATTTTCCTAATTGAAAAAAAAAAAAGCTTTTGAACATCCGCTCCCTGCGTAAATTCAGAGCTCAGGCCATGGTAAACCACAGAGGCAGAAATATTTATCTTCTCCAGGCAGGTTTGGCAGGCTTTCCTCGAGGGATCTGAAATATAGCTACGTTCCCCCTTCTCCATCATTGTCAACAAGCAAGCATCCCCAAACCACAAAAGACAGCGGTTACAGAAGGATGAACTGGAAGCTGAGGTATGTTGCGGTTTTGTTTGGAAATCGAGGGAATGAAGAGAGTCAGAAGTGGTGGGAGGAAACTATAAACTTCACACTAGGCAGCCAGGAACAGGCCAGCATCCGCCAGCAGCGTGAATTACAAAGGAAAATTGCACAGAGACCACAGAAGGAGAGGGGGAGGGAAGAAGCAGGGAGGAGGCAGCCTCGAGGGCCGAGGGCCGGGAACAGGTGCAGGGGGCTCCGGCTCCCATCCTGGAGAGAAAGGGGTGGTGTCTTCCAGGAGGAAAGGGCGTATTGGCTTTGCTTGGAGATTAAGGAGAGGAGGAAACCAGCAGCAGCAAAGGCAGGTGGGCTGACAGAAAGAGCAGGTTTGGAATGAATACAGGGCCTGAACCCACTGGAGCTCACATGATATTGCCCCTTCCAATTCAATACAATGAACAGGATTTTCAGACTGTGAAAGGGATCCTACAGACGGCCCGATCCAGTGGTTCCCAAACTTGGATGCACCTTCCCAAGTCACCTGGGATACTTGCTAAAAATGCAGGCGACAAATTCCTAGAGATGGAAAGCAGAAGAGGGGGGCAGGGGGCTAGCGGGAGGGGCGGGGGGCACTGGGGAGCTAGTGCTTCACGGGGACAGAGTCTGCTGGGGAAGATGAAGCAGCTCCGGAGGGGGGGCGGCGCTGGCTGCCCAACCAGGTCAGCGCACTTCATGCCACGGAACCGTACCCTTAAAAATGGTTAAAACGGTCATTTTTGAAAACGCAGCACATCTGACATACAACAGTCTATCAGTCTCAGGGGCACACCAGAGCGAGCTGGTAGTTTTAGACATTACGAAATGATCCCCACGATAGGTGCGTCGTCACCATCTGTCACCATGGAAAGTGATGAAATATTGACGGTGGTCCCTATGCTGCACTTTTCATCCCCGTGATTGATTTATTTTATAACTGGAAGCCTGTACTTCTTCATCCCCCTGCACCTATTCTGTTATGGATACTGTACCACAAAACAATAAACAAATAAAAGGTATCTGGCAGAGTCAAAAAAAAAAAAAAATGCTAGGGACGAAGCACGCCCTCCCCCACCCACCCAGAGTCTGCCCCTGGGGCCCAGAGATCTGCATTTCAGGAGTGCCACAGGTGATTCTGATGGAAGTGACCTGAAGACCAGACTTTAAAATGGTATTGTGGTTATTAAAGGAGGAGGAGGAGAAGGAGGAGAATAGAAGAAGTGCTTCTTCCTTAGAGACACATCCTGCGAGGTTTACAGATGAAATGCTCTGCTGTCTGGAGTCTGGCTTCCATGTTGGTGGCAGAGACGGAACGAGAGCGACCTGCTAACTGGCAACTACTGAAGCCGGATGATGGATACATGGGGGTTCATTATACTGTCCTCTCCTCTTTTATATAAGCTTGAAATTTTCTATAATAAAAACAGCTTTTAAAAAGAAAAAAAAAAGCCTTCGCCAGGTGGCCCCCGTTCCCAACAGAGAAGGGAGCGTGACTGAAAGACTGGTGGGACAAGCAAGCCTCGGGGCGGAAGGGCAGAGCCTGAGGAGTGCTGCCGGCGGTATGGCAACAGCCTTGTGTGGGGACCCATGGCAGCTACACGTGCGCTGAGCACAGCAAAATGTAGAAACTTGCAGAATCACTGTGTCGTACGCCTGAAACCAAAGTGACATTGCGTCAGCTGTCCTCGGATAAAAACATTATTAATGGCGGGGGGGCGGTGAGTGGCAGCCTCCTGTAGGGGACACACAACCAGCAGTTTACGGCAGCTGCAGCATCCCACTCAAGGCAAAGCAAGGAAGCGCTCAGGGAGGATGCTGGGAGCCCTGAAGGGTTGATGCCCCCCGCGAAGTCTGGTTGGCCTTGGGGGTGAGTGCAAATCTCTGGCTGATGGGGAACCATATTCTCAATGTTGGAAAGAAAGACTCAGATTTGTGCCTTAGCTAGACTTGTCCAGAAGCTGTGGGATGGGTGGGTTTGAGGGGACCGAGTGGGAAGCGAATCAGAAGGCTGTTTCTAGTGTCCCGGGAAGTGAGCTCAGGACCTGGACAGGATGGTAGTAGGAACAGAGCAAAGGAGCTGGAATGGAGACAGATTTTAGTGGATAGGATCAGCAGGACCAGTAGTTAGCTACATATAAGGGAAGAATGAGAGACAGGCAAGAATGACCCCAGACTTGTGGTTTGGGGAACTAGACAGCAACCCCATTAACCAAGAGCGGACATACAGGAGGAGTTGCAGTTACAATCTAGTTGTGTTCTGGGGACAGAAGATCCAAGTAGGATGCATCGTTCTAGACTGAGAACTCTATAACCTTCCTCGCGTGACAACTACACACTCCCTTCGGCTGTCTCAAATCTCCTTCTTTCCACGGGTTCCTTCCCTTACGGAATCACAGGAGATCACAGCGGGGAGAAGGTTCTGGTAGTATTGAGCCTAACACCCTTCCTGTACACTTGGGAGGTGTAGACATGTTAACTGACTTGTCTACAATCTTTACTATTTTTTAATATATTTAAGGCCATCCTGGGGCGCCTGGGTGGCTCACTTGGTTAAGCGACTGCCTTGGGCTCAGGTCATGATCCCAGGGTCCTGGGATGGGGCCCCGCGTCGGGCTCCCTCCTCAGCAGGGGACCTGTTTCTCCCTCTCCCTCTGCCGCTCTCCTGCTCTCTCTCTGCCAAATAAATAAATAAAATCTTAAAATATATATATAAGGCCATCCTAACTTCATATAAAAAATAACAAAAATCAAACATCCATAGAACCACTTCTTTCCATCAACTTCCCTACCAATCTGTACTCCTTCTTTAGTACTCAAATACCCACTCCTTCTAATTGGGAATTCATGTCTTAAATCTCTGAAATGTTTACATCTCTACCCTTGGAATGATACTACTCTACAATTAACTGGAAAAGACTCTCTTGCCCATTTAGATAGCGTTTTCCCCGTCTGCATCATTTTTCCTTGACTTTCTAAGAGATCTGCACCCCTCCTTAAACTCTTTACGGCCTTCGTCTTTCCAACCACGGTCCTTCCTTGGGTCTCCTTCTCCCTCTGCTCACTACTCCTTCTCCTGCATCACCCACTTCTTGCAACACCACCCCCCTCCTCTAGGTCACCAAACTACAGTCATGAGCTCTCTCTTTAGTCAGTTACTCTGGGGTCATTCACCTCACAGCATCTACAGTTTCTTCTGGGTTCACTTCAAAGCCTGCCACTAGTCCATGTGGAAAAGTTCTGCGCATGTCCTAAGGGGGATACGCCAATTCTCTTGGCCTGTATCACCAGAGGCATGGTGCCTTCTCAAAGAGGAGTAATCCACATTCCCCTGGGGCTCACTGGGCTAGACTCCAGTTGGATGGGACATTGACAAATGAGCATGTTCTGAAACCAGCAATGAGGTTGGTAAGGGATCTAAAAGCAAAACATGAAAACCACTGGAAAAGGCTAAGAGTGATGAGCTTGGGAAAGACCACACTCTTGGGATCCAGCTTTCCTCAAATTTGTGAAAACCTGTCACATGGAATGAGGCATCGACATGGGCTTTTTTTTTTTTTCTCTTTCAGAAAGCAGAAATTTGAAGGAGGTGTGTTTAGCTCAACCAGAGAAAAATCCTGCATATAAGTCAGGTTGTTCAACAGAAGAATGAGCTGTCTCTCAATGCAGGGAGCTCTGCATATCACCGAAGGAATTGACGAAGAATATGGCCAGTCTCCTGCCTGCTCTGAGCGGGAGACTGGCCATATTACCTTATTACCTTTGAGATCCCTTTTCCTACAACACTCTGTGAATGCTCTCTTGGTAAACAGCCTGTCAGCACCACAGACTTGACGTGTCTGACAGGGAATCGGCTGTCCTGTCCAATTACTTGAGTCTGTCATTGGTGCTGTCATTCTTCTAGACTCCTGGCTGAAAAATCTCAGAGCACCTTTGATTCCTTGCTCTCTTTAGGTCCCTATCCCTCTGCATCCAGAGGTTTCTTTGATTTGCTTTTGAATCTCAATTTCCACTGACACCATTACACTCTGGATTTGCCAAATCACATGTGGATAGAAGTCACTGGATTTTTGAGTTGGAATGGACCCTGGAGAGGTCAAGTCCAGCGTGCTTCATTTATAGGATGAGACATAGAAAGATTAAAGACTTGTCTAAGGTCACATAATTAAAAGTAGTGGTTCTAGGCTCCAAGATAAGTAGCGCCATATTCTTCCTATTGCTCCATGCCATAGCAGCTCTGGGATTTCTCCTTATAATTACTCAGGTCACCCTGATGCATTTCAATGAAACGGGTTTTATAGAGATTGGCCGTGTCTTAACCATGGGATGACTGACTGACTGATTGATTTTATATAATATTGTCATGGTCCTTGGTCAAATCATATGTGTTAATACAGATCTAGGAATTATCCCCAATCTCTTAATTGTAGCAGACCACTGGGTCTGCTTTGAGTTAACAAACACTGTTCTTTTATGTGCTTCTCACAAATACTGCCAAAGTGGGACTGCTGAATTGCGAAAGAGAGAAGAATTCTAGCCAGCTCAAGCTCTCTAGAGTCTGAGAATTCAGGTCATTTGGATTTGAAATGTATCACTGTACTCCAATGAGTACAAAAATTACATATATCATGTTAACTGGCTATGCCCTGATTACTCCCATAAAAGGTCCTGGACTCACGTTGGTTCTTCTGTTGCTATTCTGGTCTCTTCTAGTTCTTGTGCTTGTTTCAGCCAAGGTAACTTAGCTTCCACTGGACTTTTTTCTAAGAAAAAAGGAACATAAACAACAAGCTTAAGGGAGTTGGATACATGATCATTGTTTGCTGAATGTTTCATCAATAAAGCAGTCATACTTTGCAAATGCAAGCTGAGTCTTTTAGCACATGAAGCAGCTTCTGGGGTGAACCAGACATTTCTGTCATATATTTTTTTAATTAACACATTATCCAAATGCAACCAGATGATCCCATAGCACAGTTGAACACGTTCTCCAAGCGAACATAAAAACGCCTTTTATTTTAAAAAATGCCTTTTATAAACCAAAACCTGTCTCTGTTGTTTACATATTAAAGCTCAACCATATCAGCTTGCTTTCTTACTTCAACCATATCAGCTTACTTTCTTCCCTATCAGTTTGCTTTCTTTTGCCACAAATTCTTGTTGCCCATGAATAAAGAAATCACTAGAGAAAATCAAATAACATAAATGTTTGGAAAGTTGGGAGGAGGGGAATCTGTGTTCTGATTTACTTAAATTTTTATTGTTGTAGTTGCTGAGGGAGCTCATTACCAATTATAACCATCACGCAGGAGCAAGATGCATGCCCCTTTCTGTCCTTTTAAGCCTCCTAAGACATGAAGAAAGAAACACTAGTTATGAAATAAGAAAGGAAATCATTTTTGTACTGCTGTGGGGAAATCGCAGACACCAAGAATATGGCTATGAGAGCCCATCAAGTGCACCAGGAAGGAGAAAAGACTTCACTGGTGAAAGTTCTATAACTGGGATTTGTCCCTTCCACGGCAACCAGTGATTTTTCCGGAAGGCAGACACAGTAAATAAATATTTGTTCAGTGACTCATTGTAAGGCTATTTGTATGGACAATGAACCCAGAAATAATGAAGGAGAATTTTACTATACTTTCTAAGATATGAAAAGACTTCTTGACCCTAACAGGTGAGAATAATCCCTCTTTCATTTCCAGAGAGGAAATAACTTGTCTAAGGGTTGGAAACAGCTCACTAAAATAGATGGCAATAATCCTGTGTAGAGAGGAACGTATATCTGAGAGATGATGTCAAGACTTCCTGTTCATGGATGTTACCCATTTCTGCTAATTCATGTGGAACAAATAGGAACAACAAAAACAAACTCTAAAAGCATCTCTCAGTCTAGACTGGGAGCTGAAAGTCTTTGTTCATTCCGTAGTAGGCAACAGGACACACGACGAAGAACACGTATAAAATACTGTCGGAACAAGGAACGAGAACCCTGGGGGAAATTTCCTGCTCCTCTTTCTCTTTATCCTTCTGCTTTTCTACCCCCATGTCGCCTTTTTCTCCTCCTGTTCACCCTACTTCTTTTTCTCCAAAACAGGGATTAGATCAAATTATTCTATGTCCACCAAGAAATGTTAGCATAAGCCCGGATGCATAGGAGCCACTCTATGTGCACTGAGTCAGTAGGAGCTCAGTTCACCCCACCCCCATCACTGAATCACATCGGTCCAGCTTCTTTACCCAGGTGGACGGGTCTATTGCCATCTGTGGGTGACACCAATTTTTAAGAAAGTAAGTTGAATGGAAATGCTTTAATATTCGAATGAGAGCCAGAAAACACCATTTGATTTCACTTCCACATGCACTACAAACTTACCTTTTGGTTTATAACATGGGATGGGAATGATACATTCTTCTTTGATGTGTAACTTCAGCTGCGGGTTGCAGCCCCCAACGTGCTGTCCACGGTGGTTGATACACAGAACGACGCGGTAACGTAACCCTCGGCCGCAAGTCACCGTGCACTTCAAAGAAGAAATGAGAAGCCAGTGAAATTCTTGCTCATGAACAGATCCACAAAGGTACTGACGACTCATGCCAAGGAGAGCCACTCATTGGAATGAATACTAAACACAAACGACCACCTGACAACCATGTAAAGAAAGGGGTAGAAGTTGATTTCCTGTGATTCTTATGTTTCAGGGCCCCTCCCTTGCAAGGCCTCCTTCCAATTCTCAATTTGAAAAGTATTTCAGTTGAGGTCACAGCCCAAGAAAAACTGAAATGCCCTGAAATCTTTCTGCTCAAATATGAAAGAAACTTGATATAAGTTCTCAAATTTGATTAAAATTTTTTATGACATTATCCAAAACAACTTGTGAGAATGAAAAAGAAAAACTTTTTTAAACTGTCAATTCAAAACTCAAATTCTGATCAATCACGCTAGAGGATTATCTTTCTATTCTGTCTGTAGAAATCTATCTTACGAAGCTGTGATCATATGAAGAGGTCGCCAAAGAGTATTCAGCCAAAATGGTTAGGAAAAAATACTACAGACATGTCAGGCAGTTAAAATTAATAAAATATTTTCCTGTCTTTTTATGAATTTTCATGTGAAGTCTCTGTTGTATTTTTTTTCTTGCATTATTTATTATGATTTGGAAGCCACTTTTGCCGATGAATGGAGTCTTTTCATGTCATGAAAATCTAGGATATCTTTTCAATTTATCTACATATGTTGGTGAGTATATATGTGAATATGTATGTGGGTTTTTCTTATTAACAGACTTTATTTTTAGGACCATTTTATATTTACAGGAAAATTGAGCAGACAGACAGAGTTCTGATATGCCCCCACCCCTCCCTGCAGCTCCCCCTATTACTCACATCTTGCATTAGCGTGGTACAATTATTATAATTGACGAACCAATACTGATGCGTTATTATTAACTGAAGTCCAGAGTTCACATTAGGGTCATTGTCAATTTTTAAAAATTTGTGATTTCTTGCAATTTCTTTGATTATCCTAAACAAAAATTCACTTCGATACCCAATATGTTGCATTCTTTCCTCTTCAAGAGTCATTCCCAAAGTGTATAAACTTCAGGCCTCACCAATTCTGGATCCATCCGTGAGAGGGGCTGAGAACCCTTGGACATCCACTAAGGGACAGGCACTGCCCTGCAGGGGTTACCTCACTAACTGCCCCACACACCTGCAGCTCACTAGCATCCCTCCCATTTGACAGAGGAGCAAACAGCCCGCTATCAAAGGACCTTGCTCAAGGTCACAGAATTCCCAAGAGGCAGAGTGGTATTCCATCCCAGAGCCTCCTGTTGCCAAAACCATACCTTTGCCACTGATTCATCAAACTCAAAGATTCGTTCTTAAGCCTGTAGACGTTTTCTACATGATCTCAGACAAGTTTCACAGGATGCAGGGGCCTTTTCGACAAATTCACGTCTCCCGAAAAGGAATATCAGTAGAGAGCAAAGAGGTGGTCAGCAGAGGGGAGGGGAATGGGGGATGAGGGGAGGGGAATGAAGGAGGGAACTTACAATGGGCACTGAGTGAGGTACAGAAGTGTTGAGTCACTATATTGTACTCCTGAAACTAATACAGTGCTGTATGTTAACTATCCTGGAATTTAAAAAAATAAGGATTAAACAAAAAAAAAAGAACATCAGGAAACATCTGATTTCATCTTGCCACTCTTAGGACCACCGAACAAATATTCTAACGAACTGAGTGAGGTTTGAGACTAGACCCTATTTCTGGGAAACTGACTCGCCGACCCCAAGATTTATCGACTTGAAATATACGTGACACTGAGAGGCTGTTTCATCTCGGTCAAGAAAGAAAGAAAACTTCTGCCCCAAGGGAAAGAACATGGTACGATTACAAGGTATAACTATATCAGAATTGGTCAGTCCAAAGAGTATTGTCTCCTTCTTCGTAGCCTCCTCAGGAAGCTGGACATTTACCCCAACAATGGGGTCAGTATTTACATTTCCAGAACTCCACTCTGGAACAGAATTTATCCTTAATGGAAGCTAATTCTTGTTACTGAGAATGTATTTGATTTTTGAAAAGAAATGAAAAGTATCAAGAGCCAAGAAAGGTAAACGGGATGATTTGGGTAACAACCCTCTATTTTGAAATTATGAGTGACGATAAAGTCATGATATTGAAGAGGGTGTGGGGTGGTGGATTGGGAGAAGGAAGGGAAAAATGAAGGCAGGGGGGAATAGGGGGGAGAGATGAACCATGAGAGACTATGGACTCTGAGAAACAAACAGGGTTTTGGGAGGGGGGAGACTGGTTAGCCCGGTGATGGGTATCAAGGAGGGCACGTACTACATGGAGCACTGGGCGTTATACGAAAACAATGGAGCGTGGATCACCACGTCAAAAACCAATGATGTATTATATGGTGACTGACATAACATAATAAAATTTAAAAAAATAATAAAAAAAGAAAAAAAAAGAAAGCTCTAAAGCCAACACAAAACATATGGATGAGATTTCTAAGAGCCGAAAACGAGCTCTGCAGATTAGAGAAGTAAAAATGTTGATTTCTGATGATAGATCACGACGTGATTTTTGGAACATAACTCAGGAGTTCAAGAACTGGATAATCCTTTTTTAAAGATTTTATTTATTTATTTGCGAGCGAGAGAGAGACAGCAGAAGCAGGGGGAGCGGCAGAGGAAGAGAGAGAAGCAGACTCCCTGCTGAGCAAGGAGTCCGATGCAGGACTCGATCCCAGGACCCTGAGATCATGACCTGAGCTGAGGGCAGATGCTTGACCGACTGAGCCCCCCAGGCGCCCCCCGAACAATCTCGCTATAATAAAATCCCCCCATCTCAGTCTACTTATTTATGTGAACAAGTTCTCCCGGTGTGTACATGCAAAGCAAAACAAACCAAGAAATCTGCAGTAAAAATTAAGAATAAAATTACTGCTGAACCCATGTCTTATTCTGGTAACGGACTATTTTTTCAAGCCCCCGTCATTTTCTAGAAAGATTGCTTTCAATTGAAAATTTACTTTATATGTGTAAAACTGTTTACCAAAATTTAAAATCTATGTTGTTTTGATAATAACAACCCAGGGGAATATTTCTAATACTTAGAGCCTTATGGCGACAGGAAATTAAAATAAATTCATTCTCAAAGAAAATAAAATTAACTAATTTCAATCACTATACATATTTTCTTGGAGAAAAGTAGAATAGCGTAATCAATAAAAGACTATAAAGCATAAAGTTACATTATATTAGGATAAATTTCTATGGGGAGAGTGGATTGAAAGTTCAAGTTCAAGGGGCAAAAATGCAAACTATCCAAATTGTTCAAGAAGAGCTTCTCTATGTATTTTTTAAGGGAAAGATGGCAAGGGTAGAAATCAATATGGCATTTACATTCTGCTGGACACATTTTTTTAGGTGTCGTAACACTTTTATTTTAAAAAATGCCTGCACTCACAACATATTAGAAATGACATTCTTTGATACTTTTTATTTAAACTTATACAAAAATTTTAGACGTTGGGGTGCCTGGGTGGCTCAGGTCATGATCTCAGGGTCATGGGATCGAATCCCGCAGCAGGCTCTGCACTCAGCCCGGAGTCTGCTTCTCCCTGTCCCTCTGCTCCTCCCCGCTCCTCTCAAATAAATGAATAAATAAAATCTTTAAAAAAATTTTAGATGTCAACCCAAATATATGGGAAGGGGTATATAACTTTGCAAACATCTTTTAGGGGGTATGTGAAAAAAGGATCGATAACACCCAGCCAGCGTTCATTAAAATCTGAGATTTAATGACAAGTGTCCTGTCCTCAAATCTTACCTGAGACCACTCCATGGCGATCCACTTGGGGCAGTCGAACAGGTTGCAGGTCTGCATGACCTTGGGTTTGGGCGCATACATGCACTTCCACTCCTCCACCTGCAGAATCTCCCCGTGCATGGACTCCTCCACACACACGAAGCTCCGTCTCTGAATCCCACCTCCGCAAGACACCGAGCACGCGGTCCAAGGATTATGTTCCCAGCTCAAAAGCAAACAAATAAAAACACATTATTTATGTGTCATTTGCTTGTCTGTTTCAAACTTGCAAAGGGGAGAGAGGCCAGCTGTGGTTCAGCGGAAAGCACGCAGGACTTGGAGTCATGAGACTTTCGTCGTGACTGCCACACAATCTATAGTCACAGGGTGCTTCACGCCTCTGTCCCTGAGGCTACTGTCAGGAGGGAATGCGACATCTTCCCTCGTGCCCCTGCCCAGGGCCATTCTGAGAATCTCACTGGTTAACATAGAGAGTGTGAAAGCATTCTTTAAACCGTCTCTCCACTATAAATACTAACAGACAATACTACTAGAGAATCAAAGAAACTGAAAGTCAGAAAGTAGTCATCTGGGCATCAAAAGGGGATTCAAATCTCTGACCAACTGCAATGCCTGAGCTCCCTTTCTCATGGCCAGTCATCCAAGCTGTGCTTGATACCCCCAGTGACAGGAGACATCGCTCTTTGAGGGGGCGCATTCCACCTAATTCTTCGACAGATCTTCCTTACTATGGAGTTGAAGTCTGCTTTCCCTTAGCTCTCTGCAAAGAATCTAATATCTATCCCTCTTACATTTTAGATTATTGCTACACATAGGATACACTTCCTTGCAAACTACTTAGAGCAAACTGCGGAATGGAAAAGGCAAACACGTGACTCACCGAGGGAGAGGTTGGAAGTGGTCGTAGGGCATGATCTCTTTAAACCCGTCGCTACAAGTGAAATCATTGTGACAATGTCATTTCTCAATCAATTAACATATTTATTAATTTGACCACTATGGATTTGACGTCCCCAAAGACAGAGCTCTTTCACACTGAAAACTAAATACGCATGGGGTTGTAAACTCTTCCCAAAAACTCAGCCACCATCTTTTTGGTTTTCAGGAACATCTCTGGCACACGCCATCCCCAGGTCTATGAAAATTCAGAAACTAGTGGTATGTATTAGCCAAAGGAAAGAGTGTCTCTTAATTTAGATAAATCTATGTTTTTATCATCTAAAAATTTTTTTGATATAATGATATTAACACGCTATCATATTAGTAGAATCTTCAGAGAAACATTTTATTTCACAGAGTTTGTCCTTTGAAAAGGTCTCTATGAATAATTACGTTCACCTGGGATTACAGGAAATGGGCAGCTCAGTGATAGGAAATGAAATCTACTGAGAGCACTTCCTTTTCCACTAGCACACTTCTGCCGCAGCCAGCTGGCAGATGTCTGGGGGATTCTGGGACCTGATATTGTGCTGTTATTTTAAGATACTGTAGTAAAGCCAGGAAACTTCTCCAGGCAATCCAAGTCAGCAGGTACTAAATTATGCAACGGGACCATTTATGCATAGCTTTTCTGCTTTGGCATTAAAACTTTTCACTTCCTTGCACAATGCATTATTTATACCGAATTTAACGTGAACACTTCAAAAGTCAAAACGTGGTCATGGGTGACCCAGTTTAAAAGTGAAAATGGTGAGTCAAGATATTTATGACTAGCAGATGGACAAGACCTCGTACTTGGACGAGGAGACCTTTCCTATTGGGTGTGCAGGATATACTCAAAGAGCGTCATGACGAAGAGCAAATCTCCGAGTGCAGGCACGCACCGCCAGACAGGAGAGCGCTGGACCACGTGAGCTGGGTGACAAATGCAGGTAAGGGCCACCAGCGTGTGTTCAAGGTCACGTGGTGCAAATGTCACTCTGCAAAGACTGATGGGTCTGGGCCACACTTGATTTGTTTCTTTAGAGTAAAAACTATGGGTGATGATGCAAACCTCGATGGGCAAGGGTCCATGCTGCATTCCTTCAGTTTGGGTTTTGGCTTCACGTTTTCCGGGTAGTAATGGCAGTAATGGTCAGGAACCACCCTCTTCAAGCGGATATCCACACACTCAGCAGAGTTGAGCTGATAACCTAACGGAAAGAGAAAAGGCAAGTCTGACTACTGCATGGCGGCGTTTTCACGTGGCAGTGATCCCTTGCCACGCCCCCTTTTCCCCCCCTTAAGAAACTTAACTCAGTGGTTCTCATCCCTGGCTACTCAATGGAACCACTGGGAGCTTCTGGCACACACCAATGCCTGGGTCCCTTTGTGATTCAATTAAGCCAGAAACGCTGTGGCTAGGTCCAGGAAATTGGCTTTTTTTTTTTTTTCCTAATGATCTTCAGGTTCTTCTAAGATGACTAAAATGTGTGGCCAAGATCGGGAAAGATTACTTGAACTGATTGTGGAGGTCTTAGCACTTTTAACGAGAAAGTTACAGCAGCCTCCTTTTACAGAACACCTGATCCTTGGGGCCGAAGGTCACTCACTGGCCCATGTCCTCACTGTGCCCCTGGCACCGAGCCAGACGCCCTCTTCTTTCCTCACGCTTCCCCTCTCTGCCCATCCTTTCCCCCATCTGGGTTCCCCCAGAGACACCTGTTCATCGGTTATATGTTCTTCAATATGCCTCTGCCTCGTGTAACGTTGTTTGTGTGTATCTGTTTTAACCAAATAGGTATTTAAAATCTTGTTCTATTTTCTGCTTCTCTCACTCAACATTACATTATTGAGAGCAACCCATGTGCCAGGTTGGTGCTTGCTCCCACCGCATAATATCCCGTTGCAAGCATATGCCACGTTTTACTCTCTTGCTGTCCTGGGGAACCCAGGGCACCTCTGAGGCCAACAGACCTCCTTAACTGGGGAAGTAAGCACCGTCTCTACAGGGAGGAACAAAACCCGTCCCCCCTACCGGCCCCTGCCTCAAAAGCCTTCAGAGGAAAAGTGATGAAGACTCACTTCCGATTCTATTAAATTCAAATTGCCGTCGCTGAGGAAAAGTGTACATTCCAAATGGGGGAGTGCTGTAAATTTAAAAAAACGCACAAAATGATGCTTCTATTTCCTGAAAGATCTGATTCCAGGTTTCCTGTCACTACATAAGTGTCATGTTAAGTTAAAAAAAAAAAAAGGCAATTTTTCAAAACCAGAATGAGTTCTTCAGGAAAAAAATTTAAAAAGCCCAAAGCTAAGTTCTCAGCCTCAGCCAATTGGTCTAAAGCTCTAAAAATACATTTAGGGGCCTGATTGTCAAGAGGAATCTGATTTTATAAACCACTAGACAGCTTTCTGCAAGCCACGGCATGGATGTAAGCTGAGTGCAGAAGGACAGACTGGTATGCATTATAAAAAGCAAGGATGAAACCGCAAGAACGAAAATCCAAATGGAGTCAATAAAATGTTATTCGGTGCCAGTATCTGCCAGAGAGTCTACAATATCAGATGGCAGTGGCGATCCTGGAACTTTCTCCAGACTGATCTTAAGAGTCCCATATAGATGATTGCAGGCAAGACCAGGAAATTCCGTCCGAGTACCTTCGGGAGCAGGGAACTCACCTGATTATCCAAAAACTCAGAAATGGCATTTACACAAATCATGTACACTCGATTACTAATATAATTAAATTCTGGTAATGCTTTCCTTGTGGGTTTTTATGTGTGTCTTTTTATTTCCTCCAACACAAGTAGAGAATGAGATTACAGCTCCTTGAATCAAAGAAAAACCTTTGTTCTAAATGGAAACATACTTCTAGGAGACAAAAAAAAGCATACAGGTGTTTATAATTTAAGGAGAGACAATTAATTTTCCTCTTTAATTTTATGGCAGTACCAAGATAACTAAAAGCAAAGGAAATACGGCAGATTGCCTTCCTATACTATGAACAAATGTGTTGAAATTCTGCCAGTGGGCACAAAATGGCAGGCTGCAAGGGGTCCCCCACAAGCAGTGTGAAGTCTCCCTTCTGTTCTGACAACCACTCTCTGGCGGGCGGTCTGACTGCTAGGTGCTCCCATTTACGGTTCCAGCCGGGCTGACTCTGTCTTTCCTTCAGCACCCAAGTATGAGACACACCTGTGTTCCTCCCACGAATTTAACCAACCGAACTAAGCCGAATCCCATTATGAATGTCCCTCCCAGAGTGGAAAGCTTCTCTTTTCTCTTATGTGTCTACATGGGAAAGACTCTCTGAATAACGCGGTGAGAGTTAGCGAATACACTAAAAAGAAAGAAATGTTGGCTTTCCTGCTGATTAAGAATAAAAAGAGCCCCATCGGCTCTTTGCTTTTATGTTGGGGTCCATGAGAGACTCCGTCTGCCCTGGAGCCATGGCCCACCTGACTTTAAGGTGGTGGGATTCTGCTTCTGGATATATAATGCATACGTAAGGAGCTCTAGGTATGTCCCACTCACCCCTGAGAGCTTTCTACTATTAGCACTGAGTCATGTCTGTATCTCATAACACATCCCCAGGGAATGCCAGAAGGGGAGACAGCCAGAACGCTGTAGATTATGCAGAGGCATTTTTAACAAAATTCAGGTTTGCCTAGACTCTGACATAACAGGTGTTTCCCGAGCACCCACCAATGCCAGGCACCGTACTAGGCTCCTCGGCATGTGTCCTGTCATTTTGTCCCCCAACAATGCTGCGGGGGGCGGGGATCGTCCTGTTTTATGGATGAGCAGACTGAGGCTCAGAGCCAAGTAGTGGCAAAGCCAAGAAGGGAGTCCAGGTCCCGGAACCTGAGCTCTGGGACCACACCGCCTCTTGATGTAAATGTCCTCATGCAATTTTTAGAGAACACTTTTGGCCAAAATGAACCTGAGGCCCAGGTCTGGAGAGACTCACGGAATTGATGCAGATCACGGTCTTGATTCCAAATGCTGTTTGACCTCAGCATTCAACGAGATCAAATGTGTTGTAAGAATTGCCTTGCGGTCACCGTTACAAGATCAGTGACCCAAAGCTCTGAAGGAGTTTCTGCCTGGGAGCAATGCTTATCATGTTCAACAAAACACGTTCTGACTTTCAGGGAGCATCAAGAATAGACTGAGGCCTGGCAGGGACTTAAAGATGATCTCCAGCATTTTGTTTCCGTCATATTTATTTTTGTGACTATGTTCAATTTATGGCAAAGACATCATAGTTTACCACTTTGAGGGCCTCATATTAGATCCTTTTTTGTGAATATGTTTAATTATTTAAAAGGTCCATTTAAAGAAAAAACTGGAAGTAAATAATAGTGTAGGCGTAACACAGATATGGCAAAAGCAGCAAGGTTAAAACAGCTACAGCTGATATCCAAAGACATTGCTTTAGGGAGCAGTGGTTCTTAAGCTTGAACATGTACCATAATCTCCTGGAGGGACAGGCCCCACTCGCAGAGTTTTGGATTCAGTACGTCCAGGGTGGGGCCCAAGAATCTGCATCTCCAGCAAGTTCCCACGTGATGAGGCTGCTGGTCCAGGGAACCCACTTTGAGAACCACTGTTGTAGGATCATAATCTCGTGGTCTATTGCCCACGCCTGGTCCAAGAAGGACAAACCGGAAAGGTTAACTTTTTACCTTGTTTCTAGAGCCCCATTCAACCCCCAGACTATTTCTCTTCCATTCTCGGCAACACAAGCTCCTTCTGGGGTCTGGGCTACTCGGTGCTCCCCACGAAAGCACCTGCCTCCTGCTTTCATTGGGAGCCGAAATCGCAGGTTTCGGTCTGACATACATATGCACGGGAACCTGACCCTGGCTGAGGATAAAACTGAGGAGCCCTCCTTGATAAGCCTGTGGTTTAGAGGAGAAGAGGCAGCAGAAACCACACTCAGTTTTGTGGCTCTCTGAACAAGCTCATATTCAATAGTCCTGCAGGGGAGAAATGGTTTGGGGCTGGACTGACTTGGGCTGGGCTGCAGGAGGAGGATTTATTGTAGTCCTTCAAACACAACCCTACTGAGCCTGCATGCCCTGACCTGCTCCCAGGGGTGGTAGACGGTTCTTGGGAGACACAAGGGCAGAGCCATCTAGAGCATGGGGCTCTGGCATCAGATGGACCTGAAGCCAGCTCCTAGCCGTGCTGTTTGCTCACTGAGCACACGGGAGTCCATTGTTTACCCTTTCTACGTTTCCACTGCTCATACATAAAAACAGTCCTGAAAAGAGATCTTTCTTAAGGTTGTTTGGAAGAATAAACATGAAGATGAGTGCCCCAGCCCATGGCTTGATACATGTGAATGCCCGGCACTGTTGTCTGGTGTTTTTAGGGGAAGTATCAGCATTAAGTCTCTCTAGCAATTCTAGTAACTGTGGTTCTTGGGTTGGCACTTATAGAACCATTTACCTTCAGTTTACACCTTCAGTTCAATAAAAGAGAATTATCTCCACGGAGGCTCTGGTAGCCTCCTCATTTCCTCCAGATACTTTCCCCATGTTAAACAGACGATGATCCTCCACCTGAGCCTGCAAATATGTGTAGTACGTGTGTGGAGCCCTGGGTTACACTTGGCCCACAGCCTTCCCGAACCATCTGTGAAATCCTCGAACGAAGCAAACAGAAAGCAGGACTTCCCCTCACCACTTAGCAGCTACCCTTTCTCTCTCTGCTAAGTTCTGCTCTGGCACCTGAGGGAGGACAGGAGAAATCTAAACATTCGAACCAACACATCCATGACCTCGGTCAGACTGGGCAAGTGACGTGGCCCCGCTGTTTTTCAGGTTCTCCATGAAAATTAAACATAATACATGCTTTAAAGACAAAACAAGAAAGGCCAGAACTCATGTAAACACGTATCCAGCTGTTTGCTAGAAATAAAAGGTGTTTTCCAAATCCCGTTTTCATCTGTCTTCAGGAATAAAGCCAAACACGCATTCGGGAACACCACCGCATTCCAGCCACTGAATAAGATGCCGTGTGATTACACATCCCCAATCACCACGCCAGTTGTAAAGTCAGCTTCAAAAAACACAAGTATGTCATTTCTAACTCTGAGCCCGAAGCATACACGCAGTCTGTGCCTCACCTCCTCCACATGTTACAGTGCAGGGAAAGAAGTCGGTTTGTCTCCACTGATGACTGATCGGCTGGTAGAAGAAGAACTGGACCACACTGTCCTTGGCCACTGTGTACCTGGTCTGGACAGAGAGAACTGCGATCACGTGTCTGCATACAAGGAACCAGCGCTTCCCGCACCTTTCCCAAGGCGATGAATCTATTTCAGTGATGCAGACAATCACATACCGATCACAACAAACTGTGGCACATGAAGATTCCAAAAATTGTAACATGTGATAACATTTCATTAAGGTTTGTCATACATGGGGGCACAGAAGATCTTCAACCAGCCTCCCTGGAGTCATCTTTCCAGATGATTCCATGCCTGGGAGTGAGTTCTCACATGTGTCAGGTGGACTTGTTTGTTTGTGTAACTTCTTTTTTCTACCTGATACATCTGATTTTAATTTCCATGGGACCCGGGACTGAGCCAGTCTGGGTTTATTGGCAACATAGCACATAATTGGGATTCTTACACTTTCAGTAATAACATCTTGAAGTAAAGCCTTCCAAAAAGGTCTTCTGAAAGCACAACTGCAGAAACTCAAACATACACAATTACATGGTGCGTACACATGAGCGCTCCAGCATCGAACTAAGGAGGAGGGGCACCACTGCGTGTGAGCAGGCAGAGGGAAGAGGGGATGGACGCCCGAGGGACCACACTCAAGCAGCAAGTTCTCCCCCCCACTTCTCTCTTTTCTTCCCTCCTGACTGAACAAATGAATGACCTCATGGAAACTCCCAGAATGCAACCAAAAGAGAAAAAGAAAGAGGAAAAGAAGTTGAGTTCATGCAGGATCAATCCAGAAATGCCAACACACATACGGAGTTCAAGCTGGAGACACAGAGGAAATAATGAAGAGGTGATATTTGATGATATAATTGCTGAGAATTTCCTAGACCTTGCGAAAGACAGGAGTACTCAATTCAAAAATGTTCAGCAAGTTCTGAGCAGACATTTTTTACAAAGTACAACAGCCAGGATAAAGAAAAATCTTAAGTTATTGGAAAGGAAAAAATATGATTAACCTACAAAGCAGTGAGAATCAGATTGGCATTAGCCAATCTGTAAAGCTTATTCATAAATGTAAATACAAGTTGACTGAAAAATAATATTTTGATGTATCTGATCATAAAACAGTATAAAAACCCCAGCAGGAGATATGTCGTTGGGGAGGAGAGGCAGGGACGGGCGGGAGGGTAGGAGCCAAGCTGTCACCGAGGCAGAGACACGTGCAAAGGGTTTTTCCCTGGTGATGAAAGAATGTCTCTGATGAGTCCTGCCGGTGAGAATAAGTGAAAACACTGCCTAAAATAGTTTTTTTAATGTATGTGAAGGCACCAGAGAACTACCATACTAGTGAGTATTTGCAGGGCCAAGATCCCAGACACAAAGGAAGCCCAGAGAGGTGAGCATAACATTTGGCACCACCTTTGGCACCACGTTGCTACTCAAGGCATTTTCCATCATGCAAGAGTGGTGACTGAGCGGCTGAGAAGCTGAGCAGACCTGTCATCAGACTCGTGTGGCTGAGAGCAAACCCTGGAGCTCAAGATCCACCAAAGCTGAGGCGGTACCAAAAAATGCCCCCAGCACCCAACTGAGACCCCAAAAAGCTCTATCCTAGGAAAAAGTGCAAACTGGAAGTTGACCAATTTTCAAAGGGACTGAAGACCAGGTTCAGATCATTTCAATTCCTTGATGGCTGAAGGTAACTGGCTGCTAACCTATTCTACCAGAAGCAGAAATTAATCCAGTCTCAAATTTTATCTATAATCTTTCATCTACTATATATAGCAAAACTTAAAAATAACCAGGCACACAAAAAAGATAAAATTTAATAACAACCAAAAAAGGTGGAGCACTAGACTATAAATGGAATTACAGAACATCCAGGTATTGGCACCACCTGAAAGAAATTTAAACACCTGGGTATACCACCACTGCCCCCTGCAACTCTAGCTTTGGCTTCGGATGGTGTTTCACGATACTCCATACCAGTCCCAGGGTCTTAAAACATCAGGGTTAGCACATGGCTCGCTCCCAGGGTTCTGTTTTTTAGAGAGCCTGGGCTAAGATATGATGGTTAAAATGCTTAAGAAACTAAATGACAAGACAGAGAATTTCACTAGAAACAAAGAAGCTACAATAAAAATAAAGTGGCAGGGGCACCTGGGTGGTTCAGTTGGTTAAGCGTCTGCCTTCAGGTCAGGTCATGATCCCAGAGTCCTGGGATCTAGCCCTGAGTCGGGCTCCCTGCCCCTCTCCCTCTCCCCTCCCCCTGCTCATGTGCATTTGCGCTCTCTCTTTCAAATAATAAAATAAATAAAATCTTAAATAAATAGATGAATAAATAAATGAATAAAATGGCAATTCTAGAAGTATGAAGCACAATAATTTAAATCAGTATCTCAGTGGATAGACTTGACCGTGGATTAGACTGGAGTTCAGCAAATATTTTCATAAAGAACCATATAGCAAACATCATAGTTTTCAGGCCATATTGTCCCCATGGCAGTTCTTTAATTGTCTAATATAGTGCAAACGCAGCCACAATCTGTAAACAAATGGTTGTGGCTATGTCCCAATAAAACTCCACTTACAAAAAGTAGGTCATTAACTTGCTGGCCAAGATCCGCTGGCCCCTGGATTACACACACTTGAAGAGAGAATCAGTAAATGGACAGAAAAGAAGGAAGTAGAAAGTAGACATGAGAGATAAAGGTATAAACATAGTCCCAGAAAAAGAGAACACAGAGAATAGGATAGAAACTGTATCTGCAGAGGCAATAAATGAGAATCTTCCAAAATTGGTGGTGGATATCAAGCCAGAGTTGTGAAGCATCAGGAACCTCAAGAAGAAGAAAGCCACCAATTACATCACAATCAAATTGATGAAAACCAAAACCAAAGAGAAAACACTTAAAAGCAGACAAAGAAAAAGACACATTACCATCTAAGGCATAAAAATAAGACTGACAGCTAACTTCTCTACAGAATTAATGGAAGCCAGAAGACACTGGAGAGCTACCTTAGAAATGCTGAAAGAAAATCGTTTCAGAATGGTAAAACAGTCACGTCACTAGAAGAGGTAATGACTCTAAATGTTAATGTACTTAACAACTAGCCTCAAAGATAAATAATTCAAAATTAACAAGAATAGAAAAATATTAGACGAAAGTACAGTCACAGTGGCAGTTTTACCATATCTCTTATGGTAACTACTAGAATGAACAGACAAAAACCAGTAGGCTATTATTTTTAATAAAACCATTAATAACAACATGATCAATGTGACATATGAATACTGCCCAACAACAAGAGATGATGCATATCTTCTAATATTTGCTATGTTCTGAGCCACCAATTAAGTTTCAACAGATTTCAAAAAAATTGATATAATATAGAGTATGTTCTTTGACTACAGTGGAATTAAGCTATAAAATAATAATAAGATTACTGGAAAATTTCTACATACTTGGATAAAACACTTCTCAATATTCCATAAATCAAAGATTATACCGCTATGAAAATTACAACACAATTTAACTGAATGATGAGGGATATACCATAACTATGGACTGGAAAAATTAGTATTGGAAAGTTTTCAGTTCTCTCCAAACTGATAGAGAAATTCAATACAATTCCAATCAAAATCCAAAAGAATTTTATAAAAATTGACAGGCACACTTAAAAGTTTGATATGAAAATGCAAGGAGTCAAGAATATCAAAGATCATCTTCAAGAACAAAGGGGGAAAATTTACAGAAGTAAATATCTGTTTTAATGCTGCAGTAACTAAGTCACCAAGGATACTGCACAGACAGATCAATAAAACAGAAGAGAGTCCAGGAACAGACCCACACACATACGGTTTGGGCTTTAAGACAAATGGGGAAAGGACTGTCTTTTCCCCTAACGGTGCTGGGTCAATTGGATAGTCATGTGGAAAAAGAGAATGATTCTACTTCACAACATGTGCAAAAATCAACTCCAGGTAGATTGTAGCTCATAATATGACAGGTAAAACAATAAGTCTTCCAGAAGCAAACACAGAAGAATAGTTTCACGACCATGAATGAGGCAGATTTCCTAGCATACAAATACAAATAGTCTAAGCATAAAATTAAAAACTGATAGCTTACACTACAACAACATTAAGAGCTTCTGTATGGGAAAACTGAAAACATGTAACAGAGAAAAAAAAAGATTGAAAATAAAATGCATTAAGAACTGAGCTCTAGAAGCTAAAAATACAAAACCGAAATAAGTTCATGTGAAGATAAAGGAAAGAAACAAAAATAAAAATTCACATAAATTGAATAGTTTCTAAACTCTGAGTTAATCAGACAAAAATCTGGTTCTTAGATGTCTCAGAGACAAATCTTTGGATGATTTGAACAAAACAAATATTGGACAAGGAACCAACGGAAGAGACATAGTTACAGGTAAAATGAGATATTTTTTATGATAAGGCAATACTATGATTACATTTGAAAAGTCTGAAAGAATTAGATGAACTGGATACTTCCCTAGCAAAATATAAATTTCACAACTGGTTCAAAATTAAAACCCTAAATAAATCAATAAGCCTAAGAGGGACTGAAATGGTTTGCTGAGTCCCACCCATTATCACCAAAAAAAAAAAAAAAAAAAGGAAAAAAAAGAGGAAGAGAAAGAAAGAAAAGGCATTAAACCCAGATGTTTTCCATAAAGAGATGACCTTACTGAAGCAGATGCATTTAATTGCTGACCAATATCCACTTCCCTTTCCCATCCTGCCAAAGGCTCACTTTTATTCCGGTGTTCATTCTTTCCCCATGTGTCTTCCATAACGCCTGACTGTCCCATGTGATCATGGCAGGCACAGCTGCCTCACCAGGTGTGGGCCCCAAGAGAATGAGACTGCATCTCTCACTCATACAACCGCAGAGAGTGTACCTGATTGGCAGTGCCCATCCCAGGTCCAGCTCTCTGTGCGCTGCTCCTGCCCAGGGGATCTGAAGCAGGCCATTTCCTCAGAGACACTGTGTCATACGATAGATGACTCTGGCTCAGGGCCTCCCCTGCAGCGTTGCTGAATTCTCTAGAACCGCTCTCCAATCTAAGACATTCCCAACCCAACTGGCCTTCTATCCCTCTCTCCTCCACTTGTGGTCAGAGCTTCCCTGCAGCTGGACGGCTCTCCAGGCCTCTCTCAGCTCCATCTTGCCTCTTCCTTGAGGGTATCCCGCTCCTAAATGTCTCACATATCTAATCCTGTCTTGGCATCTGCTTTCTGAAGCACCCAGAAGGACTAATGCCCAGGGAATGGTTTAGAGTGAGCATGTGACCCAAGTCTTGTCAACAAGAGGTGATAAAAGGTCTGCTGTGGAGCTCTTGAGAAAAAATTTTCCTGGCTGGGAAGGTTCACAAGAAATAAAAATCTAATGGGCTTCTGGACATTGTCTTCTCTGCATGGTAGCCTTCTACTCCAAATGTAGGGCAATGACAAGCCAATTTACCTTTTTAGAAGTTGGCATATAACACTGCATCCCTTTGGGTAATGCTCTATCAGGTGGGGAAACAGCCAGCCTTTCAGCTGTCCCGTCCTTCAGACCGATCTCCTCCATGGTGGTTTTCCCCCTAGGACATGAGAGTCCAGAAAGGGGGTATGGCTTGGATCCGAGTGTGAAGGTCTTCATCCGGTCCTTGGGCCCACAGCTGTGTTCCTTGTCCCTCTAGCCACTGGAAGGACCGCAGGGAGCTTCAGAACCAGTGAACTCAGCCGTGTTCTTTGCTGGCCAGTGGAGGGTGGATTCCTTTGGTGACTGGCCCATTCCACATTCTGCTTGTGCTGCAGGTTCTCTGTGGTGTGCCTGTGACTCCTGCCTGCTCCCTGGCCTGACTTAGAGCTCCTTCCCCAGGGAGATCATATGCTTTCCTGTCCAAGCCAGGATGATTTTGAGAGTGAAAGGAAAGAATTAAGCCAGGGCCACAAGCATAAAATGGGTCATCTATGAACAAACTAGGACATATGGAAACTCTACCTTTACCTCTCCGCTACAGGGTCATTTTGCCCCCACCATGTCAGCCCCTCCAAACTTGGCCAGCAAAGAGCACAGGGAATTTTCCAGATACCTTCCATGCCACGTGGGGGCTGAGGGAGCCTCCAGGGAGCTGAACTCACATTCAACCCATGGCTAAACATTTCAGGACATTAAAGCCAATTTCATTCTGAGATGGCTTCCTCAGGTTGTTGCCTATGGAAGTAGATACCATACGGGGCATTTTCCTCTTGGAGTTCTAGATGAAAAGTGGAGCAAAAGCTCCTTTTCTGCCTTTGCTTTAAACCTAGTTTATATGATTCCCTGCTCTGGAGAGTGACCACTGTCATGACATGTGTCTCACTGCCTTGGCTCTTCCTATCTCCTTGCACATCCTTGCTGAGCTCCCTCACTACAGGGCACGCTCCTCCTGAACACACGGTGCTGAAGACACGAAGTCCACAGCGCAGCCTTATGGGCAAACAGGCATCCCCTCCATACTGGAGAAGAAACACTTAGACTTAGTCTCCGAGCTTGGCCCTTGACATCAATGGAGCTGAATCAATTTAGAAAAAGTCTTATTTCTCTCCATCAGTCTGATTCTCAAGACAAAAGTCTAAACTAAAGACGAAGAGGAGAAGGAGAATGGGGGAAGAAGAAGGAGAAGGAGATGGAGGAGAAGATGAAGATGGAGAAGGAGGAGGAGGAGGAGATGGAGGAGAAGATGAAGATGGAGGAGAAGAAGGAGGAGAAGGAGGAGAAGATGAAGATGGAGAAGAAGAAGGAGGAGATGGAGGAGAAGATGAAGATGGAGAAGAAGAAGGAGGAGAAGGAGATGGAGAAGATGAAGATGGAGAAGAAGAAGGAGGAGAAGGAGATGGAGGAGAAGATGAAGATGGAGAAGAAGAAGGAGGAGATGGAGGAGAAGATGAAGATGCAGAGGAAGAAGGAGGAGATGGAGGAGAAGATGAAGATGGAGAAGAAGGAGGAGGAGGAGGAGATGGAGGAGAAGATGAAGATGGAGAAGAAGGAGGAGAAGGAGATGGAGGAGAAGATGAAGATGGAGAAGAAGAAGGAGGAGGAGGAGATGGAGGAGAAGATGAAGATGGAGAAGAAGGAGGAGAAGGAGATGGAGGAGAAGATGAAGATGGAGAAGAAGAAGGAGGAGAAGGAGATGGAGGAGAAGATGAAGATGGAGAAGAAGGAGGAGGAGAAGGAGATGGAGGAGAAGATGAAGATGGAGAAGAAGGAGAAGAAGAAGATCCTACCTTAATAATCAAAAGTTGAACATAAATGTGTATATCCGGTTTACACATATAATTTAGCTGGGAATTCTGGTAACTACTAGAACAGTATTTGAACTGCTTTCACCAAGAAATTTCCCTCAACAGCCCACATGACAGCAAATATCAAGTGAGATTTCAAAAGTCTCTGCCTCTGTGGTTAGCGGCAAACGCTCAGGTTGAAGGGAACTCTGAGGCACGATGAAATAGGTCAATTTGCTTTTCTGTTAGGTACTCTTATGGGTTGAATTGTGCCCCCCCCTCCAAAAGAAATGCTTACATTTTAACCCACGGTCCCTCAGAATATAATCTTAGTTAGAAATAGGGTCTTCGCAGATCCAGTCAAGGTAAGGTGAGGTCATTAGGGTGGGTCCAATCTAATAGGACTGGTGTCCTCAGAAAAAAGGGAAATTTGGTGCAGAGGCAGACGTGCACAGACAGAAGCCAGTGTCAAGGCTGAGGCAGAATGCCTGAGGACACAAGCAGCTGGGGGGCGAGGCATGAAACAGACTCTCCCTCAGCCCTCAGAAGGAACCAGTCCTGCCGACACCTTGATCTTGGACTTGCAGCGTCCAGAGCCGTGAGTCAGCAATTGTCTACGGTCTGTCATTGAAGTCACCCAGCTGAGGGTGCCTTTACAGTGGCCTCGGGAAACTGATACAGGCACCGACCCTAAAAACCGGGTCTTGCTGTGTTCCTGTGAAGGTGTAAGTTCAGTCACCATCTGTACCACCTGGCAAGGCTACAGCCCGTTCTTTGAGATAAAGGAAAACAGGCAGATTCAAACCCTCGCATCCCTGGATCAGTGAGATGCGCTATGGTAACCGCCCAGAAAGAAAAGAGAGATTGTGTGAGGAGAGAACGTAACATGTACCTAGAGCTGAGGTTGAGGGAAACGGAAGGCAGAGGCTTGCCTCGCTGAACACAAGTGGAAAGACCAATCAGAAAACAGTTTCCTACAGACACACAAAATATCCGACCGGGAGAAAGATGAGAGACAACTGGAACACAAAGGAAGATTTCAGACCGTGAGGAAGAGGAACTTTATTCTCTCCCTGAAGATGGATATGTTGTGAAAGAGAGGGAAAGCTACCAGCAGAGTTAAAAATAGTGAACCATGGAAAGAGGTCTTTACCAAAGCCATTTCATTTTATTCTCATGGGCATATACTTAAAATTGATATTCACAAGCATCTACTTGCAGATGCAGATGTTCAGTAAATTCTCACTGAACAGATAGTGTCTATCATACCCTCCAATCAACAGGGCATACGGCACGAGGGACTTGATCAAGACTCTCTACTGCTACCTGGTGGCAGCATACACACATTTAAAAAGAGAAATAATACTTCAGGGGCTCTCACGCAAAATACCGTGACTCCATAGTGCTGTGACAGAGGTCATCCGTGAGAATAGATCATTCGGGAAAACAAGAATCTATAACAAGAAACCCACTGGGAAGAAAAAAAAAATGCCATTTTCAAGAATGGTCCAATCATGAAAATATAGCTTCTGAAAAAGTTGGAGAAAAATTTTTGTCTCACTGGTGCAGTGAATTGCTAGGCTTTACAATCTGAACAATGACCATAAACAAATCTAACATCCCACTGATGTCTTCAGAAGTCATTCACGATGTCAGAAGACAGTGGTTTTCAACAGTGTGTTTATTAAAAGTCCATGAAGTAAGGTCTAATCTATGACCGAACGAAAGAGTGTGCCTCAGTATCCCTCGGGGCACCCATGACTGTGCTACGTTAGCACTGGGCAGGCAGACCCGGTCTCCATTCTGCAGCCTCAGGTTGAAGGCAGGGGTCCCATTTTTAGACCAACTGCTTTTGGTTGATGAAAATGGAAAGAAATACAGCAAGACACATGGCTGACCATCATCAGTGACCTGACCGGCACTTTTAACCTCCTGCTCAAAGTACGGCCATGACTTGATTGTGTGATGAGCCACGAAGACGTGAGTGGAAGTGAAGGTCCCCACCTTAGCAACAACACAGGCTGGGTCATACTACGGAGCTCCCAGCAAAAAAAAAAAAAAAAAAAAAAAAAAAAAAGAGAGAGAGAGAGAGAGAGAGAAAGAAAAATAACCGATGGAAAAGTATATTTCCTAGAAACCCACATTATTTGGACAAGCTTATAAGTCAGGGAAAAAACAACATCAGAGTCATTCTTGCTTCATCACAGTGTCTGATTTTGCCAAATTCTCTCCCACCAAGTGCACAGTACATTTGTGAAAGCAAACGGACGTAGGCACGAGAATCAGGCTTTAGTCCTGCGTGAGTCAGACAGTTGTATGGAACACCTTCTTTGATGGATATATATTTTTTAAAAACCTTTCAGTCAAGAGAGATTAAAAGCTTCCCGGGGGCTGAAGTGAAAGCCCAGGATTGTTTATTAAATCTGAGGAAACCAGAACCCAGAGTGGAAAATAGAAGACAGTACTAATTCGGACTTGGGCAACATGCTCCTGGAATGTATTCTGTTCAGAGGTGAACACGTCATTTGGACAAGAAAGTGTACAATAATTTTTAAGTATGCAAGTGATATAGGAAACTATATTCCTCTCTTTAAGAATTGTTTTAAGTATTGGAATATTCTAAATAAAGCTAAGATCACTCCCCCAAAGCACCAAACCCTTCTAAGAGAAGCATCGTTTTCTCATGTTTTCAGTTTGGGGTATATCCAAATCTTAAAAAAAATGTGTAAACACACACCTGCAGAAATATACAGTTTGTGTGTGTGTATGTGTGTGTGTGTGTGTGTGTGTTACTACTTGGAAATCAAATGGGAAAACCCTAAAAGGAACAAAACAAGTGAAGATCACATGCATAACAATGCACCAGAGAGAAAGAAGGAAAGACAGATGACAACTTTGGCTTCCCAAAGTCTTTTGCAATGCTATCATCCAAGAATAACACTAGGTAGATGCTTTAAGGGTCTGACACAGAAGTCATTTAAGTGTCTACGAATGGCAGGTAATGTCTGAATGACAACCTCAACATCTATGAACTGACACTCGTGCCTCCAATGTTAGGAAGACAATAGGGAGCGGTGTGGACCATGGCACATGAGACAGTGTGCCCCGATGGGAAGTAGCCAACTGCTACTATGACCACGGGTAAGCTAGTAGTCAGATCTTCCCATTTTTAATGAAAAGCAGGAAAAGAATCCCGGCATTTTTATGTTACAATCCTTGATTTTTAAAGGTTGACCATTTAAAACTCAAAATTTCAGCCCAACCATGCTGTGCAGCTCATCACTTGGCTGGCCACGCTGCAGGCTGAATTGGGAGCACGGGACAGGGGTCTGGGACCAGGAACATCCTTTGACAAACGAATATGTGGCACGCAGACAGTTCTTTTTGAAGGCATTGGGTCTTTGCACAGGTAAATCTATTCCTGGCAATAAGGGCTACTTGCTTTCCTCCATTTCCATTTGGAAGGAGTTTCCAAAAAGGGATGGGACAAAACGACCCACTGAAACACCTTTTCCTTTTCTTATGTCTGAAGTATTTTGAATTTTATCAAAACTTTCACACTGTGTCACCTTGGAGATATATCGGCCACTACACTTCATGTCCACTGACTGAGGGAAAGATGGGATTCCCCCGGGGAGGGGACATAGGCTCACGGTTACCCACAAGAGGTTCTTAGAAGGGTCCCTTGTGACAGTGGCCAACAAGAGCGCGGGATGAGACACAACTGAGGAAACAAGGAGGGGAAGGGTCGGGGCTCTGTCTTCTCTGCTGTGCTCTGCAAGGACAGAGAGCGCGTGCAGAGCGCACGGCACCGGCTTAAGATGGGGAGCATTTCACCACGGACCACTTCACCAAACTCCGTCTAGAGGTTCAAAACTGAACACGACCAAGGGGCGCCTGGGTGGCTCAGTCGTTAAGCATCTGCCTTCCGCTCAGGTCATGATCCCAAGGTCCTGAGATCGAGCCCCGCGTCGGGGCTCCCTGCTCCGCGGAGAGCCTGCTTCTCCCTCTCCCACTCCCCCTGCTTGTGTTCCCTCTCTCGCTGTCTCTCTCCCTGTCAAAAAATTAAAAAAAATCTGGGTGCCTGGGTGGCTCAGTTGGTTAAGCGACTGCCTTCGGCTCGGGTCATGATCCTGGAGTCCCAGGATCGAGTCCCGCATGGGGCTCCCAGCTCAGCAGGGAGTCTGCTTCTCCCTCTGACCCTCTTCCCTCTCGTGCTCTCTCTCTCTCTCTATCTCATTCTCTCTCTCAAATAAATAATATAAAAAAAATTTTTTTTTAAATCTTCCAAAAAATAAATAAATAAAACTGAACACGACCGAAGTCTACAAATGCGAAAACAATCTCGCCCCTGTAAAAGTGAAGTCTGTTTCTTAATTAGTGGGGTTGAGGAGCAGACACTGGAGAGAGATGAACAATGTTTAGGAACCCACTGCCACATCGGAAATATCAGTGATACAGGCTCAGTGCAGAAATAATTACTGATGACTTTCTCCAGAACACACTCAATGTTTTGGAAATTCAAGACATGCCGAGCTTCGGAGGCAGGACGCTGACGAAGAGGCTCATCCTACCTTGAAGATGAAATCAGCCATCAGAGGTCCTGGAATCTTAAAGGTCTGCCTCTCTGAGCCCCTCTGAAATTCAACTGTGGTGTTTTCTATGACGAAAACTCCCGGGCTATTAAAGCTGTGTTCTCTTTTGCTTCCTTGAAGTGTTTTTGATTCAATAACTAAAATTTAAAAAGAGAATTTAAATGACAGGGCTGTCTTAAAAGCATTCTATTCCAAAATATAATTCACTACATATATCAGTGTATGATATCACCATGATAACAAGATATCCACCTAGTTTGGTGGAATACATATGTAAGCTTTTTAGTTGTCCACAGCTAAAGTGGTTAGGTCCTAACTTCATTGGTTAGGTCCAATTAGGTCTATTCAACTCTTTGGAGCCCTTTCTACAATAAGGGGAAAGAGAAACTGTCTCTTTCTTCATATTTTTTCATGATGCCGCTATTATTCAAGGTAAAGATATGTTACTCATTTTATCATCCATTGAGAAGATCTTAAACCCAGTCTTTTATTTAGACAAAATCACCATGAATTTTGAATTTGCTTTTTTAAAAATAAACTTTTTGCATTGAAATAACCAGAGATTCAGAGGAAGGTGCCAAAATAGTAGAGAGGTCCTATATACTGTTTATCCAGTTTTACCCAAAGGAATGGTTACATCTTATGTAACTAGAGTACAATATCAAGGCCAGGAAATTGCCATTGGTACAATGTGAGCATTTGTACCACATTCAACAGCATCTATCACACATCACCGCGATCGAGATAGAGAAATACTACATCACCGCAAAGATCTCTGTCCTGCATGTTATCGCTTTATTCACATTTGCTTTTATACGAACAGAAGGGCTTTTAGATCTCCTACAGAAGAAAGTCCACAGTTCAACCCCTACTTTATTTAAATGATTTTCCTTTCCTCCCTTTTTTTCCCTTTTATTTTGTAAATATCACCATCCTTAGTGGACCTGATCTGAGGTTGAGAGAGGAAATTTTTGTGTAAAAAA